>NC_060221.1:11500000-11629127 GCF_907164935.1 Osmia bicornis bicornis
TGTCGCGTCAAGTTTTGTTATTTCATGTTTTCTCCTGTTCCGCCGAGTGCGATCCGCTCCAGAGAGTGAGAGTGAGAGAAATAAATGTTACCAATTTTATTTTGCCCTGTTGCAACAATCAATTAGGTAGAGTTACTTGATAGCTATTTCTGGTGATATAGTAGTAGCTTGTCCGCGTGTTTAATGAGACGTTTACCCGTTTCTGTTTCTAAAATTACGTTGTTCTTTTCCAAAATTCCAACAATTTTGTAGGGTCCATGATATCGATTACCAAGTTTTCCTTTCTGGGGTTCAACCAAGACTCGCGCCATGTCCCCTATTTTTCCTTGAAATGGTTGTACCTTTTCGTCATAATAAAGTTTTGATTTTTCTTTTGCCTGAATTAAATTCTGTCCTGCTATAGTTTGCATTTCTGTTAAACGTGAAATTAGTTCCTGGAGGTAATTATTGTAAGGTGGTAGTGATTCTTCTGATGGGAATGCACTAGGACAGCGCGCTCTTTTTCCAAATACCAGTTCATTGGGGTGAAATTCGTTGCTTCATGTACGGAAGTGTTATAGGAGAACATTGCGAACGGTACTATTCTGTCCCAATCATCGAAATTGTCTAAATAATGTTTTATGTATTCAGTTAATACTATATGACTTCGTTCTAATGATCCGTTAGTTTGTGGTCTGTAGCCGGAAGTAGTTACGTGATTAATTTTGAAAACCTTTGCAATTTCTTTTAATACTTTATTAATAAAACTGGTTCCCTGATCGGTTAGTATTGTGCGTGGAGTTCCGTACTGCAAAATCACATGTGTCACTAATGCATGTGCTATTGTTTCTGCCGTTTTGTTTGGCACCGTTACTGCAATACAATATTTGGTCAGATTGTCTTGTATAGTCAAAATGTGTCCATTACCGCTAGGAGTTACTGGAAGGGGTCCTACTGTATCCAATGAGATCTTATCGAATGGTTGGAGAGGAGTGTCTGTTATAAGCATTGGCTCACGGGTTTTGGTCCTAACTAATTTGTTTTCCTGACATTTTTCACAGGTTCTAATGAAATTCTGTACATCATTACGCATTCCTGGCCAATGAAATCTTTCTCGAATTCTGTGATAGGTCTTTGTTACACCCTTGTGTCCTCCTACTAAACTTCCATGTAATTCTGAAATTATTTTCAGACGGAGTTCTTCGGGTGGGACTTGTATGTTTCCTGTGCAGATCGTTACTTCGACATCGCTATCTCCAAGAGTATCCCTTAGCACGTTCACTAAGGTACCCTGGGGAAGCGTATCGGTAAGGTCGCCGGATCTCGAAATTCGAATTGTATTTATTTTTAATTTGGAAAGAATCAATCTTAAATTATGTAAAGCAATTCTAAAGTTTGAAATTGAGATAACATCGTAATGTTTCTGTTTAACTACTACGCTAAAAATTTTATATTTACCTCGTGGTGTAGCAAGTACCTGTCCCAGTTTTGGGTTTGCTGCTTTCAGATTTGCAATGCTTATAACACCCATATCTACGAGTAACCTACTGATTGGAGTGGTTAATTCTATGTCAGCCGGGATGAAGTGAACATAATGACTGCGTGTACTCGTCAAATTTTTTCGTGTAAATTTAATTGTTTTCCTGGATGGATGTTCGGGTTCTATGTCTGGTAGAATACTTTCAGTTATCTGAATGCCTGGTTGGTACTGGGTGATTTTACTTATATCGTATGATTGTGAGGTAATCAGTCGTTTTGGTAAAATGGAAGGATTCGATTTCGTTTCTGAATTAGTAGTCTGTGGAAAAGGGGTGGAAAGGGCTAAGGGTTTATCTAAAGATACTGGTGTGGGTAATATGGATCTGTATGGTTGTCGAATTACTACGGTATCTTCAAATTCGGTTGGTGCGTTTAATTCGTTTTCTTCATGAATTGTGTCTAGTGTGAATTCTTTGGATGTAGGTCGTATCATAGTCTGTTTTGTCGCGTCTTGTTGGTCCTGTTCGTATCATGCCAGTAACTTGTCTACTCGTTTGTTTAGCTCTTCCTCGTCTAGTTCTTCTAATTCTGGTTCTGCTTTGTCGGAGATTCCTGAAGAATTTCGCTACGTTCGTGGAGGGATTTATCAGATCATCGTGCAAGGCTTTCAATTTAACTAGATTAATGTCTGCGCCTGTGTCTATTAAAAATGTGGCTGTTTTTGACCTGAGTTCGTCCGCGGATAATTTGATAAGAGGTGAATCGCGACGAAAATGTATATCCAATACTATTGGTTTCTCTCTAAATGTCGTACCGTTGGATGACGCATTGAGTCTTGGTAACCCTCCATCGCGTCCTTCTGGAGAGCTACTCTGGAGTTTAAATCTGAGCTGATTGACGATTGAGGTTGTAGTGAGGAGAAACGGACACGATTCGGTGACGTAGATCTATTGTCGTTGTAACGAGAAGATTTTCGCTGTTCTAACCTTGAGCTTGACGATGTAAAGGGTGTGTGAGGACACGGGCTTGGACTTCGCGGAGGTCCCGAAGGAGTCGTCTGATACTGGAAACTATTAGCGGAATAAGAATTATATGGGCTACGAGAGTCATACGGATTTGGTGGATAGTAAGGAGGATAAGGCATCGGGTAATATGGTGGGTAAGGAAAATATGGATGAGGTGGGTACTGAGGAAGATTGGGTTGTTGGTATTTATATTGTTCGGAAGTGTTTCGTGGTGATTTGAGAATCCCCGTTGGTGATTCTGAAATTTCGGTAATTCTATGGGGAATCGGACTTGGGCTTCGAGGTCGATTACGATGAATGGAAAAATGTGTCTCTGTTCCATGTTGATTAGGAGAATTTGATCGAGAATTTTGGTATGATTCGTTTTGTCGAGACAAAAGTAATTTATTGGATTCATCACGAGAAGAGAATATTCCGGATTTTATGCGAGTTTCAAATCGGACTGCATACTTTGCTGCCTCATCTAGATCTTTAGGATTGCGTGCATCCACATAACGCGCCATATCGTCAGGCAAACCTCGGAGAAATGCATCACAAACACACTCTAATACAGGACGTATCATAGGTTCGGCTTCTTTACCATAAGAATATTCTAACGCATTTAGAGCACCACTAATTAAAATATTTAATCGATCATGGAAGTCACTTACGGATTCGTCTCTCCGCATTCGAATTTTTCCTATATCATGTTGATAGTACGGAAAAGATTTTCCTGGAGCGAATTTAGTTTTTAAATGTTTGATCAATTCGTTTAACGAGCCAAATGTTTTCCCGTACGTACTATCACGTGCGGATCCCTGTAATTTGCCTATAACTGCTCTAACATATGCTCCTTCACTAGCCGGTGGTACATAAACTGCACCGTTTCGATTGTCTTGCAGGAAGTCTTTTAATGGTATAGTCTTTCCATCGAAAAAAGGTATATTTAGTGTACCGTATTGTAAGGTAAAGCATTCTGCCATTGATGTTAGCATCGTGTTTGTGACGTTTAAATCGGGATTACTGGAATTTGTGTTCATTGTGTGGTTGGATAAAGGCATTTCGTATGTTATTAATATTTGATCAGATAGAAAATAGAATAGCTCGGTTATCAATTATAATCGAATAGAACAAGACAAAAAAAAATAAGGGACGGTTGACTTACACGTCTTACTATAGCCAATCGATAGGTGGGGGTTCCCTTTTTCAAAATTGTTGGAATTCAAAGCGAAAGATTCAATTATCGATCTGTCCTCAGGTTATCGTTGACTTTTATAGTTTTTTTAAATTTTGACTTCCCAAAATTGCATCAACGAACGAAATTGACCAAATACCAATTCCACCGCTGCCACCAGTTTAGCTGTTCCGTTCGGAGCAGGCGTAGTGGTAGGTGACTACTCTGCGGTATGTTATGACCCGACGCAACGCTTAAACACCTTCGTTGAGAAGGAAAGATAATATAGGATACGGATTCGGTCTAGACTTATACAAACCTCCCGCTTGTTGGATACAAGGTTTGGAAAAGTATGCACTAAATTATGATCAAATTTTGAATAAATAACTATTGTATATTTTGATAAAAGAATGAATTGTTACAAAAATCTGATTGGTACACAAGTATGAAAATATAACGCGTATTCAGAAGATATTATGATTCCTTTAATTACTGAGGACAGAGAATCCTGATCTTGATTGGACTCGCCGGATGTTTAGATGTACAGAAACGGTAAACGGTTAATTTGATGGATTGCTCCCTTCTCTCTCTCATCCTCTCGACGCACGGATGTTAGATAATGTTCTTGATGAGTGAAACTATGGCTTTTTAATTGTAGATGGTTCGAAAACTTGAGTCTTTTTTAACGAGTGAACTGAGTCTTTTCGTGTGACAGTTGATTTTCACGAAACTCTGCTCTACGTATTTCGCAATACTAAACGTTCCTCGGAGAGAGAGACCGCGCACCTCGCGACTGTATGGCCGACTGTGTGTCTATTGTCCGTAATCGGGATTCTTATTAGAGTCGAAAATGCTGATTTCGCATGGTTTGGAGGAAAGAGTTCAGTAGTATATTGACCTGTTGGAATGTCTATCATTGCTACATCTTTTCGACGCAGCGTTTCGAGAAGAACAGAGAATTTGTTGACGCTGGTGACTCCAAGGAGGTCAGTCAATGAACCAACTTCCTGATTGCTGACGCTTTCGTAATTTTGAAATTGAAGACAATGGAATTTTCTTAGTCGGGACATAACACTATATCTATTGTATATCAGATGTAATTTAATATACTGATTTAATCCCACAGACCAATGTACATTTAATAACAATATCATTATTACTATATCTACATATGACCTAATGTAATATACTGATTCCTACGCACAGACCAATGTACATATGACAACAATATCATTATTACTATATCCACATTAGATATAATGTAATATACTGATCCCTTCCCACAGATCAATGTACATTTGATAACAACATCGTTGATACTATATCTACATTACATGTAATGTAACATACTGATCCCTTTCCACAGAACAATGTACATATAATAACAGTATCGGTATTACTATATCTACATTAGATATGTAATATACATTTAATAACAATATCATTATTAATATATCTACACCAGATGTAATTTAATATACTGATTTAATCCCACAGACGAATGTACATTTAATAACAATATCATTATTACTATATCTACATTAGATATAATGTAATATACCGATCCCTTCCCACAGATCTATGTACATTTGATAACAATATCATTATTACTATATCTACATTAGATATAATGTAATATACCGATCCCTTCCCACAGATCTATGAACATTTAATAACAACACCGTTGATAATATATCTACATTAGATATAATGTAATATACTGATCCTTATCTCGAAAACTACGCGTCTGATCAAAAAATGTCATAAAGCATAAATAGTAGGGAATTTAGTTTCCTACAAAGAGGGTGTCTTAACATTATGCCATAGCTCGCACCGTTTCCAAGATATTTGCAGATTCATCTCAAGGAAAGGGGCGTCACGCACATATTCCTAGATATTTCTTCTTCTTCTTGTTCTTCTTCTGCACAGCTGCGCTGGAAGTGGCATATGTAGATCGGAATAGTGAATACAGCTATGAATAGTGCAGAGTTACCTCAAAGAAAGAGGCCACGGTGTTTATTCATCTTTATAATGTTGGTACGGCGTCGGAACTTTGAAATGATATGTAATATACATTTAGCAACAATATCATTATCACTATATCTACATTAGATATCTGGTAATATCTTGATACCTTCCTACAGATCAATGTACATTTAATAACAATATCATTATTGCAATATCTGCGTTAGATAAGTAATATACATTTAATAACAATATCATTATTACTATATCTGCATTAGATATGTAATATACAATTAATAGCAATATCATTAATAGCATAGCTACATTATATATAATGTAATATACTGATTCGTTACTACAGATCAATGTACATTTATTAACAATATCGTTATTAGTATATCTGCATTAGATATAATGTAATATACAGATTGCTTCGTACAGATCAATGTACATTTAATAACAATATCATTATTACTATATCAGCATTAGATATGTAATATACCTGTAATAACAATATCATTATTACTATATCTGCATTAGAGATATAATATGCATTTAATAACAATATCATTATTACTATATCTGCATTAGATATGGAATATACCTTGTAACGTGGGGACACCCGTGCCCCCCCGTTACAAACCTAGCGATAACCTCTAACCCTCCCCTCACCTTACCCCTGTTTCCCTGCCCACCGCTGTCGGACTTTTTATAGAGTGAACCCCCGAGAGGGTCACAAATTTTGTTCGGTGACGGGTGGGCTGAGGTCTTCGGGCTCGGCGACAGATGGCTCCGGGTGGACGTTTGCGTCAATTTGAGCCGCATCATCTCATGCTTCTGGGAGATTCGTTGGGAGTCCCACGTTGCTCCGATTATTGGAGGGGTGGGTCTGTCGCCGGCCTCGAAGCGCCTGGTGAGGGTGGTCCTCGGTGTGTGTCAGTCCGTCGCCTCCATCGGTCCGACAGCAGTGGGCAGGGAAAAAGGGGTAAGGTGAGGGGAGGGTTAGAGGTTATCGCTAGGTGGGTGTCTGAATGGGGGAAGCGCAGCGATTGTAACGGGGGGGCACGGGTGTCCCCACGTTACAACATTTAATAACAATATCATTATTACTATGTCTAGATTAGATACAATGTAATATCTTGTTGCCTTCCTAGAGATCAATGTACATTTAATAACAATATCATTATTACTATATCTATATTAGATACAATGTAATATACTTATTCCTTCATACAGATCAATGTACACTTAATGACAATATCATTATTACCATATCTGAATTAGGTATGTAATATACATTTAATAACAATATCATTATTACTATATCTGCATTAGATATGTAGTATATATGTAATAACAGTATCATTATTACTATATCTGCGTTAGATATGTAATATACATTTAATCACAATATCATTCTTAATATATCTACATTAGATATAATGTAATATACTGATTCGTTACCACAGATCAGTGTACATTTAATAACAATATTATTATTAGTATATCTACATTAGATGTAATGGAATATACTGATTCCTTACTAGAGATCAATGTACATTCAATAACAATATTGTTGCGACGGCGAGAAGTTCCCGCTCTTTCGACGCATCGACCGCTTCTTGATGTATCGAAAGAGCCATCGACTGACCCGTCCGAAGCTGTCGTCGAGTCATAACGTGAAGCTATCCCTTGTTTCGAGCGGAAACACGTCACCGATTCGTCGCAGAAAAGGAGTGCCCCATAATACTTGACACGGGCTCAAGTTTAAATTTACTGGATGTAAAGAAATTTGGAAGTAATAACAAATTTGGCACGGCGGAAACGGAAAAACTCTATAGTCCCCAAATTTTCTCCATCTCTGGGGAGAAATTACCGATTTATGGAAAACAGCAATCCTTGGTAACAATCGGTACTTTGAACTCCGAAAAAGATTTCCTCCTTATTGATATGGCGGAACAGTGTATTCTGGGAACAAATTTCCTCAAAAAGCATTCTTGTCAGCTGGACTTTAACTTGGGGAAGCTTTGTGTAGAACACCATGGAGAAGTTGATTTTTTAAAAAGAAATTTGATGAAGAAACCGTTGGCATTTAGCACATGAGAGGAAGAGGATTCCGTTCCGGAGTATCTTCAAGAACTGTACATACGCAGTGGAAAAGATTTGAATGAAGAACAACGGTTTGCATTCAGGAATCTGCTTCTTGAATTTAAAGACATATGTGGGAAAAGGGTGCATCCACGGGTGCTCATGTCCGCGGCTCGGCCGGGCCGATGACACGGTCAAATCAACGAGGCCAACGCACGCGAGCATAAACATGGGAAAAGACGTTGCGACAACCGTGTCTAGGCGCGTACAGGCAACAAAGGCCGAGGCCCGAAATATAAAAAGAAAGACCAGTACGATGAACCGCGTTTTTTGTCAACACGGCGGGTCAAGACACGGCCGCCGCCGCGAAAGGTTACGATAACGGTTAGATTTAGTCGAAACGAAACCGTCGTAGGCGTAACGTGTCAGGCGAACCGGCGAAACCTAACAGTCGAGCGAATTCAAGCATAGGTTAATTTAATTAGTTTAAGTTGTGTAACCATAGCCTTAAGATATTTAGTAAACGTTATACTAAGTAGACGACTCGCGTTAACGTTGCTTCATTCCTTTCCCCGATCCTACAAATTTTGGGGGCTCGTCCGGGATCAAGAGTAACACGGATCGGGTAGTGAAGTGACAATACGAATCGCGAGCGAAGTGTCAGTGACGGTGCGAAGACGTATAAGACGTCAAAGAAGATGCCTAAAGGCGCGACCAATTACACCGTGACCGACTTGAAGGAACTCTTAAGAGTCCGCAGTCTAAGCACGTCAGGCACAAAAGCGGAGCTACTGGCGCGATTACATGAATTCGATCCCGCGGGTTTATGGTTGAATACCAACGACGACGATGACAGATCGCAAAAGGACAGCGTTTTCTCGGGCAATGCCGCGGAGGATGGAGGCGCATATGGAGGGACGAGTGTGCCGATCATAATTTCAAACGAAGAAATCGTACGGCAGCGTCACGAAATGGACCTCCTTCGACGAGAAAGGGATCTGATGGAGAGGGAACTCGAATTAGCACGGCGCGAACTAGCACTAGCCCGGAACATGCAGCAACCGGGGACAGCTGAAGTAGGACAGCCCGCGACGCAAAATTCACGGATAGGCGTCAAGACCGTTGCTGAGCTACTCAGCCACTTCGATGGAACGTCGGAGGATTTTCCGAGCTGGTCGAAACAGGTACGGATACTGCAGGCGACTTACCGCTTGAACGACGACGAAACTAAAATCTTAATGGGGATGAGACTTCGAGGAAAGGCTCGCGAATGGATGCATTCTCGCCCTCAGTTCATCGAAATGAGTGTCGACGCGTTATTGGTGGAATTCGAAAATATATTCCACCACAGACCGAGCACCGTTGTCGCGCGTCAGCGGTTCCAAGAGCGCACCTGGAAACGGGGCGAGCTTTTTGAAGACTATTACCATGACAAGGTAATAAAAGCAAACCGCATCCCAATTGAAGATCAGATCGAACTGGTCGATTATCTGGTAGAAGGAATACCGGATCAAATATTACGAAACCAGGCGAGGATGCATTGTTTCTGCACACCAGAAGCGCTGCTGCGGGCATTTGAACGGTTAACGTTACCGACGAGCGCCCATGGAAACAGTGGCAGAGGGATCCAGTCGAAACCATCACCAGTCGCACATCAGGAGAGGATCCAACGAGGCGATGCAGGGACAATCAGAAAGGAGGAGACGAAGTGCTACAACTGTGGAGCGATGGGCCATCTCAGCAGAATGTGCCCGACCAAAGACCGAGGTATGAGGTGCTACAGATGCGGGGAGCACGGACACATCTCTACGGTATGCCCGAAGCGTGATGGTGAGGCGGCTAAAAATACCAACGTGGTGGAGCGCGCCTCGGCGGAAAAAACGTACAAAACGGTAAGATTAGATGACTCAGACATAGTAGCGCTTATCGACACGGGTAGCGATTTAACACTGATGAGGGCGGAGTATTACGTTAAAATGGGTGCACCGCGACTGCAGGCCGGCGAAATAGTGTTTCGTGGCGTCGGGACGGAAGTAAATAAAACACTAGGCAAATTCGTAGCGAATCTACGCGTCGACGGCAACTCGTATACTATCGGAATAAATGTAGTATCCGACGCGTTGCTAAAATACGATCTGCTTATAGGAACGGACTTCTTAAATTCGGTGAATCTCACGGTAAGGCGAGGCGTAGTTACGATCGGGAAAGCGAAGCAGGACTGTATCGATAATGAGGACGTGCCGGAGATATTTCATATCGAGTGTAACGAGAATGGGCCTGGCGTAGATTTGTCGCATCTCAAGGACGACGCGACCAAACGAGAAGTTCGGGCGATGATCGACGGCTATGCCCCTGAAAGGACGCGCGAGGTAGATGTAAAAATGCACCTGGTATTAAAAGACGATGAGCCTGTTTATCAGAGAGCGCGGCGTTTAGCTCCGGTAGAAAAAGAGAAGGTCAATGCACAGATTAGCGAGTGGCTGCGGGACGGCATTATACAGCCATCGCTCTCTGAATATGCAAGCCCCATCGTCTTGGTGAGGAAGAAGGATGGCTCGGCGCGCTTGTGCGTCGACTACCGGAAAATAAATGAGAAAATCGTAAAGGACCGGTATCCGTTGCCACTCGTGGAAGACCAATTGGACGCGTTACAGGGCGCCAAGGTATACAGCACACTCGATCTGCGAAACGGTTTCTTTCATGTGGCAGTAGGCGAAAGTAGCCGCAAATTCACGTCGTTTATCGTACCCGACGGGCAATACGAATTTCTGCGTGTACCCTTCGGGCTGTGTAATTCACCCTCCGTCTTCATGAAGTTTATTCACGCGGTTTTTAGAGATCTCATTAATAAAGGGGTTGTATTGGTGTACATAGACGATCTGATCATACCATCGAGCGATATTACTAACGGAATACGGAGCCTTAGAATGGTGCTGACGACAGCGAGAGACGCCGGATTAGAAATTAATTGGAAGAAATGTAAAATACTACAAACTAAAGTCGAATTCCTCGGCCACATTGTAGAAAACGGCAGCGTCCGACCGTCTGAAAGTAAAACAGACGCCGTTCTAAAGTTCCCGAAACCGACGAATGTTAAGCAGGTACAAAGCTTTTTAGGCCTTACCGGGTACTTTCGGAAATTCGTACAAGGGTATTCACTAATCGCAAGACCGTTAACGAATTTGCTACGGGCGCATGTAAAATTCAAACTCGGTCAGGAGGAAATGAAAGCGTTCGAGGAGCTAAAGGCCAGTTTATGTAGACAGCCGGTACTCAAATTGTATAAAACGGGAGCGCAAACCGAATTACATACTGACGCGTCGATGTTTGGCTTCGGGGCAGTCTTACTGCAGCGGGACGATGACGACGGGGAAATGCATCCTGTGCATTTTGCAAGCGGGAAAACGACGCCGGCGGAAGCAAAATATACGAGTTACGAACTGGAAGTTCTCGCAATCGTGCGATCGCTCAAAAAATTCCGAGTTTATCTGCTAGGGATTCGTTTTAAGATCGTAACAGACTGTAAAGCATTCTCACTAACGATGAGCAAGCGTGATTTGTGTATGCGTGTGGCAAGGTGGGCGTTACTATTGGAAGATTTCGACTACGTTATTGAGCACCGGTCGGGCAAACGGATGACACACGTGGATGCACTGAGCAGACACCCTTTGCCAACGTGCTTGATCATCAGTGAGGACGAGGGCAGTATTACAGGGAAAATACAGAGAGCACAGCAAGAGGACGAAAAGATACGAAGAATTTTGGAACTAGCTAAGGAGGGAAAGATGGATGGGTACCTGGTAAGAGGGGGCGTACTTTTCAAGATGGTAGACGACGACATCCGTTTGGTGCTCCCGAGAAGCTTGCAAGCGCAATTCATACGACGAGCGCACGAGAAGGGACACTTCTCTGTTGCCAAGACGGAGATAGCATTGAAGAAAGACTACTGGTTTCGAGACATGAGATCCAAGGTCGAAAAAACGATAAGAAATTGTGTAGATTGCATACTGGCGGAAAGGAAGGCGGGAAAACTGGACGGTTTTCTCACACCAATCGATAAAGGCGAGGCCCCGCTCGACACGTACCACATCGACCATCTAGGACCCTTGATATCGTCAAAGAAAAGTTATCGTCATATTCTGGTCGTCATCGACGCATTCACCAAATTCGTATGGCTCTACACCACAAAAACGACGAATACCAGCGAAGTGGTGCGGCACCTAGAAAGGCAAGCGGTGACGTTCGGGAATCCACGGCGCATCATCTCAGACAGAGGTACTGCATTCACTTCCGGAGAATTTAAGGAATATTGTTCGAGAGAAAGGATTGAACACCTCCTCATCGCAACCGGTGTCCCGCGGGGCAACGGACAGGTAGAACGGGTCAACCGAACGCTCATACCAATACTAACAAAACTATCAGCACCCAAACCGGAAGAGTGGTACAGATATTTAGAAGCGGTGCAAAAATACCTCAATGCGACGCACCACCGGAGCATAAACACCACACCATTTCAGCTGTTCTTCGGAACACGGATGAGGACAAGGGACGATGCCCCAGTCAGGGAAATACTGGAACAGGAGTGGGCGGCGATGTTTGAGGAAAAGCGTGACGAAGAAAGAATGGAGGCCAGAGAAAACATCACGAAGATCCAGGAGGAAAATCGGAGGACGTACAATAAGAAGAGGAAAGAAGCACGAACATATCACGATAACGAATTGGTAGCGATCAAGCGAACACAAGCGGGACCAGGTATGAAGTTGGCAGCAAAATATCTAGGCCCTTACCGGATCACAAGAGTGTTACGAAATAACCGGTATGTGGTAGAAAAGATAGGGAATCAAGAAGGGCCGAAACAGACGACCACCGTAGCGGACTATATGAAACCATGGGTACAAGCGGATCACGATATGAGCAGTGAAGAAAGTGATTTGGAAGACGCAGCATCTGAGGGCAGATGCTAAAACAGGATGGCCGAGTGTGGGAAAAGGGTGCATCCACGGGTGCTCATGTCCGCGGCTCGGCCGGGCCGATGACACGGTCAAATCAACGAGGCCAACGCACGCGAGCATAAACATGGGAAAAGACGTTGCGACAACCGTGTCTAGGCGCGTACAGGCAACAAAGGCCGAGGCCCGAAATATAAAAAGAAAGACCAGTACGATGAACCGCGTTTTTTGTCAACACGGCGGGTCAAGACACGGCCGCCGCCGCGAAAGGTTACGATAACGGTTAGATTTAGTCGAAACGAAACCGTCGTAGGCGTAACGTGTCAGGCGAACCGGCGAAACCTAACAGTCGAGCGAATTCAAGCATAGGTTAATTTAATTAGTTTAAGTTGTGTAACCATAGCCTTAAGATATTTAGTAAACGTTATACTAAGTAGACGACTCGCGTTAACGTTGCTTCATTCCTTTCCCCGATCCTACACATATTTGCCAAAAATTCGAAGGAAGTAGGAAAATGTAGTGTAGTCCAGCATAAAATAGACACGGGAACTTGTTCGCCGATTAAACAACCCCCACGACGTTTACCGTTGCACCGCCGAGACGAAGTTGAGGAACTTCTTATGAAAATGGAACGGCAAGGGGTGATTGAAAAGTCAAAGAGTCCATGGTCTTCGCCAATTATCCTGGTCAAAAAGAAGGACGGAAGTACCAGGTTTTGTGTGGATTATCGTCGTCTCAACGAGGTTACGGAAAAGGATTCTTATCCGTTGCCAAGGATCGAGGACACTCTGGATGCGATGGCCGGTTCAACGTGGTTCACGACGCTAGATTTACAGAGTGGATATTGGCAGATCTTAGTTGATGATGAAGACAAGGAGAAAACCGCCTTCTGCGTTGGCACAGGACTGTGGCAATTTAAAGTCATGCCCTTAGGACTTTGTAACGCTCCAGCCACCTTCGAGCGTCTGATGGACAATGTTTTACAAGGATTGAACTGGAAGATTTGTCTTGTTTACTTGGATGACGTAATCATTTTTGCGAAAAGCTTCGATCAAGAGATTGAGCATATAAGAGTTGTATTCTCCCGCTTGCGCGACGCCAAACTTCTACTCAGCCCGAAGAAATGTAATTTCTTTTGCCGGGAAGTCAGGTATTTGGGGCACATAGTTTCTGAGGATGGAGTGAAGACGGATCCAGAGAAGATTTCAGCGGTGCAGAATTGGCCGATCCCGAAGAACAGGACTGAGCTGCGAAGTTTCCTGGGTCTCTGCACCTACTATAGGAAATTCGTGAAGGGTTTCTCTTCCATTGCGAAACCTTTGCATCGTCTTACTGAGGACAAAGTGCTTTTCCGTTGGTCAGAAGAATGCCAAGGTGCTTTTGAAGAATTGAAGAGACATCTTGTAGAAGCTCCAGTTCTGGCCTACCCTCAACATGAGATGGATTTTATTCTTGATACGGATGCTTCGAATGTTGCAATTGGAGCAGTCCTATCTCAATTCCAGGAAGGACAAGAGAAGGTTATAGCCTTTTTCTCTAAAAAGTTGGGAAAGGCTGAGAGGAATTATTGTGTGACTAGAAGAGAGTTGTTGGCTATTGTAAAATCCATAGAGCACTTCCATCATTATCTTTATGGACGAAGGTTTCTGATAAGAACTGATCACGCTTCTTCGAGATGGCTGCTCTGATTCAAGAATCCAGAGGGGCAGACTGCGAGGTGGATTGAGCGTTTGCAAGAGTATGATTTTGAAATTAAGCATCGAGAGGGAAAGAATCACGGGAATGCGGACAGTCTTTCGAGAAGACCCTGTGAAACTTCGCAATGCAAGCCTTGTACTCGTCTGGAAGAAAAGGATCAGAAAAAGGGAAATCACATCCTCAGGACGGTTTGTAAACCCGAAAATTTTGAAGAATGGATAGAAGATCAACGGAAAGACGAGGAAATTGGTTTTATCTATGAAAGAAAGAGAGAAGGACATAAACCAGATTGGCAGGAGGTTTCCGCTCTTTCTTCTGGGGCAAAGTTTCTCTGGGCACTTTGGGACTCTTTACAAATTCATCAGGATTTATTATTTCGAAGATGGGAGTCTGTTGATGGAAAAGAAGCTGAAAGACTATTGATTGTACCGAAGAGTAAAGTCGAAGAGGTTCTGCAAGAGTGCCACGATGCGTCCTCTGGAGGATATTTCGGAATACGTAAGACCTTGGCCAAGGTTCGACGACGGTTTTTTTGGCTTAGTCACCGAAGAGATGTGGAAGATTGGTGTCGTCGATGTCATCGTTGTACGGCGAAGAAAGGTCCTTCGGGGAAGGGAAAAGGACTAATGAAAATCTACAACGTAGGGGCACCCTTTGAGAGGATCGCGCTCGACGTTGTTGGTCCCTTACCAAGGTCTTCTTCTGGAAACAAGTACGCGTTGGTTGTGGTGGATTATTTCACGAAGTGGCCAGAGGTGGTTCAGCTTCCGAACCAGCAAGCGACGACAATTTCCACGGCCCTGATGAGGGAGGTGATAAGTCGGCATGGAGTACCGTTGGAGCTTCATTCTGATCAGGGTCGCAGTTTTGAGTCGACTGTCTTTAAAGAGTTGATGAAGATTTTGGGGATAAAGAAAACGAGAACTACTCCCTTGCACCCTCAGTCAGATGGACTCGTTGAAAGGTTGATACGGACCTTGATGCAGTATTTATCCCAATTTGTGGCGGAACATCAAAAGGATTGGGATGAGTGGATTCCGACGTTTTTATTGGCCTATCGTTCTTCTCGACATGAAATTACTCAAAATAGTCCTTCAATGCCTCTGATGGGACGAGAGTTACGTTTGCCTTTGGATCTGCTCAGAGGAACTATTGCCTCGGAACATAAAGAAGAAACTGTTTACATCGAGGAAACCAGAAAGAAGATTGAAAAGACAAAATCCTGGTATGATTCTTTTGCAAGGCCAATTTCCTTTATTCCTGGGGACAAGGTGTGGTTTTACAATCCTCGAAGAACGAAGGGAAAATGTCCTAAACTCCAGTTTGATTGGGAAGGACCGTATGAAGTTATGAACCGGTTAAATGACTTAATCTACCGCATATTTCGTTCCCCAAAATCTAAACCTAAGGTGGTTCACGTGATTCGTTTGGCTCCATATGAACATTCACGGGGAAGAAACACCTAAATAGGGAAGGATCAAGAATAGGAGACTGAGGAGGGTGTTTCTGACGTCCTCGTCCTAGAAGAAGACGCTTCGTCGCACAAAGCCAGGGTGAAGTTTCTTTCGGCCACGGTAAACTTGCTGGCTACGCGTGTCTAAACGATGGAGGAAGTGTTGTTCTCTTCGGAGGAAGAGGGCATCCCCTCAGCCGGTGTCCCGTTTATTTTGATTTTTGTATTCGGGGTTCTGGTCATCGGACTGCATAGTTGTGGTATGCTCCGGACCACCAGTCCATCGAGGAAAGATTTTGCTTGATGGCTGGGGAGCACCCCCCAGTAGAGTGGAACCGTTGGATTGGAATTTCTTCATCCGAGAAGACTTCGAGAGGAAGGCGTGAAGGCCCAGGAATCAAGAGGAAGGGCGAGGAACTATCGGGACCTCCTCGAAGAAAGAAGAGTGCTAAGAAGAATTGGAAATCGAAGAAAGAAGAATAGGAAATTGGAGCGGTTTCTAAGTTGACTTGTTAGCACTGAACCGGCGTCTTGCTCAGGGTTTTTGAGTGGTTTTTCCCTGGGACGAAGGACGAATGTCAAGACGTTAGCTGCCTGAGAGGGCCACTTAGGTAACTGTTACGCTTTTGCTTTTAACCTCCTTTCAGGCAGAGGTATTAAAGAAGAGGTTAGCATCCATGGAAGCCCGACAGCCCGAGGTTAGAGACTATGACTTGATTTGGATTATTGATCGGCCTACGTGAAGATGGTTACAAGTATGAAGATGCCCGCGGTCGGGTCGACCGCTTATTGAAGGAGGGGAGCAATGTTGCGACGGCGAGAAGTTCCCGCTCTTTCGACGCATCGACCGCTTCTTGATGTATCGAAAGAGCCATCGCCTGCCCCGTCCGAAGCTGTCGTCGAGTCATAACGTGAAGCTATCCCTTGTTTCGAGCGGAAACACGTCACCGGATGCTTGAGGTCTCTTAGACAACCGCGCGTCTTTTATAAATATCAGATTGAATCGGGAAGCCGACCTGTACGGATCTATTGCTAAACCAATTGTGTAACTGAAATATAGACAGTCTAGTTTGCTCCTGGTGTATTCATTTAACTCTGGAAAGCGCGAGCTCCACTCCCCGGCGCAACAATATCATTATTACTACATCTACATTGGATATAATGTAACATACTGATACCTTCCTACAGATCAGTGTACATTTAGTAACAATATCATTATTACCATATCTGCATTAGCTTTGTAATATACATTTAATAACAATATCATTATTAGTATATCCACATTAGATGTAATGGAATATACTGATTCCTTACTAGAGATCAATGTACATTCAATAACAATATCATTATTACTATATCTACATTAGATATAATGTTATATACTGATACCTTCCTACAGATCGGTGAACAATTAGTAACAATATCATTATTACTATATCTTCATTAGGTATAATGTAATATACTGATTCCGTCCTACAGATCAATGCACATTTAGTAATAATGCCATTATTACTAATTCTGCATTAGATATGAAATATACACTTAATAACAATATCGTTATTACTATATCTACTTTAGAAACAATGTAATATACTGATTCGTTCATACCGATCAATGTACATTTAATAACAATATCATTATTACTATATGTTCATTAGATATGTAATATACATTAAATAACAACATCATTATTACTATATCTACATTAGATGTAATGCAATATCTTGATACATTCCTACAGATCAATGTACATTTAGTAACAGTATCATTATTACTATATCTGCATTAGACATATAATATACATGTAATAACAATATCATTATTAGTATATCTACATTAGATGTAATGGAATATACTGATTCCTTACCACAGATCAATGTACATTTAATAACAATATCATTATTACTATATCTACATTAGATATAATGTAATATACTGATTCCTTCATACAGATCAAAGAACATTTAATAAGAATATCATTATTACTATATCTTCATTAGATATAATGAAATATACTGATTCCCAAATACAGATCAATGTACATTTCGTAAAAATATCATTATTACTATACCTGCATTAGGTATGTAATATACACTTAATAACAATATCATTATTACTATATCTTCGTTAGAAATATTGTAATATACAGATTGCTTCTTACAGATCTATGTACATTTAATAACAGTATCATTATTACTATATGTGCATTAGATATGTAATATACATTTAATAACAATATCATTATTACTATATCTTCAATAGATATAATGTAATCTACTGATTCCCTCCAACAGATCAATGTATATTTAATAACGATGCCATTATTACTATATGTGCTTTAGATGTGTAATATACATTAAATAACAATATCATTATTACTATATCTGCATTAGATATGTAATACACGTTTAATAACAATATCATTATTACTATATCTACGTTAGAAATAATGTAATATACTGATTCCTTCATACACATCAATGTACATTTAATAACAATATCAGTATTATCCTATGTGCATAAGATATGCAATACACATTTAACAACAATATCATTATTACTATATCTTCATTAGATATAATGGAATATCTTGATACGTTCCTACAGATCAATGTACATTTAGTAACAATATCATTATTACTATATCTGCATTAGATATGTATTATACATTTAATAACAATATCATTATTACTACATCAACATTAGATATGTAATATACATTTAATAACGATATCATTATTAATATATCTACATTAGATACAATGTAAAAAACTGATCCCTTCATACAGATCGATGTACATATTATAACAATATCATTGTTACTATATCTGCGTTAGATATGTAATATACATTCAATAACAATATCATTATTACCATATCAGCATTAGATTTGTAATATACTGTAACCGTACATATAGGACGATTACATATTCTCGGCAAACTCCTACTTTGCCGACACTGATAGACCGAAAGATAGCGCGGATAGAACACCCCCACCGCGATAACATAGGAGTGCGCAAGCGCCGCTCCCCAGCAAGTGGGGACCCACCGAAGGACCTCAGTGTCGATCCATCGATCGTCACTCTGATTTGAACGGCCGAGCCGACTAGATCATAAACTAAAAGATAACGTTGCGCTTCGGGTATCAGAGTCACGCGTATAATTTCAATCACTTTTAATAAATTCTATTTGAATTCAATGAGCCTTTGCTCAGATTCAATTAAAGCATCTAGGGGATACTCTTCCAAGTTATCGTATACTAAAGGTCAGAAACAAGACTCGCCTTCCTCAGAGAGGCAACTCTTCCATCTGCATTCTTTGGCAATCTAGATCAAGCACAGCCAGTACTGTCAACCGACTCCCAGGCTCAACACTCTCAAGTCGGTTGTGCAGTTACTCCTACGCTCAGGCGAGCAAGCTCTCGCAACTTGGAAGATCGCGTCGTTTAAATTAAAATAAATTTTTATTCAAATACCGTCTTTGCGTCTGCAGATTCAATTGCAGTGACGCCAAACCTACACAATTAAAGTGTACCTTCCATCCATGCACTGTCAACTTGGGTTGCAATGATATGGCCCGTTTCGAGCATTGACTTTACTGCCCATAAAACGCAATAGTCAATATCTCAAAACTTCCTGTATCATACGTCGGGTAGACGTAACACAAAGACGACGT
The DNA here is from genome assembly GCF_907164935.1 of Osmia bicornis bicornis. NCBI lineage: Eukaryota > Metazoa > Arthropoda > Insecta > Hymenoptera > Megachilidae > Osmia > Osmia bicornis. The sequence goes on from NC_060221.1 coordinate 11,519,465, forward strand.
TTCGTGACCGGGAAGATCAAGTCACCGGTAAATACATAAACAAAAACTCTCACCTTCAGTGTAAGAGACGGGCGCAACCGATAACGGTTGCGCATCTTTCAATATATCTATTATTATTTCAAATTTCGCAAGCGATTCGAGTAAGATCCTTTGGTGGGTGTATTTAAAAGTTAAAGTAAACGTACCCAAATTTCATTATTGTAAACATAACTGCGTTTGTAGAATACTAAGAACCTCGCAATCTCGCCATAACTCAGAGAGAAAGTATAGTTTATAATATTTGTATTTAAAAGATTAGAACATAGTGCCATATTAGTTCATTAAAGTCAAATTCTACCAGTTATCAAGGCTTAATCATTTAGATAACCACTGTTCCTTATCCATCGGCCTTTGGAAAAATCCAAACGCGATCTCCACCTTGGGATATCGTTTCTCTCTAAGTAAATTCAAAAAGGAGAAGGTTACAATACATTGTATAACGATATCATTATTACTATATCTACATTAGAAATAATGTAATATACTGATTCCTTCGTACAGATCAATGTACATTTAATAACAATATCATTATTACCCTATGTGCATAAGATATGTAATACACATTTAACAACAATATCATTATTACTATATCTACATTAGATATAATGTAATATCTTGATACCTTGCTACAGATCAATGTACATTTAATAACAATATCATTATTACTATATCCACATTAGATATAATGTAATATACTGTCACCTTCCTACAGATCAATGTACATTTAGTACATTATTACTATAATATCATTATTACTGTATCTGCATTCGATATGCAATATACATTTAATAACAATATCATTATTACTATATCTGCATTAGATATGTAATATATATTTAATTACAACATCATTATTACTATGTCAGCATTAGATATGTAACATACATTTAATAACAATATAATTATTACTATATCTGAGTTAGAAATATAGCAATATACGGATTGTTTGGTACAGATCCATATACATTTAATAACAATATCATTATTACTATATGTACATTTGATATGTAATAAACATTAAATACCAACATCATTATTACTATAACTACATTAGATGTAATGTAATAACTTGATACCTTCCTACAGATCAAATAACATTTAAGAAGAATATCATTATTACTGTATCTGCGTTATATATGTAATATACATTTAACAACAATATCATTATTACTATATGTTCCTCAGATATAATGTAATATCTTGTTGCCTTCCTACAGATCAATGTACATTTAATAACAATATCATTATTACCATATCTGAATTAGATATGTAATATACATTTAATAACAATATCATTGTTACTATATCTTCATTAGATATAATGTAATATACTGATTTCCTAATACAGATCAATGTACATTTAATAAAAATATGATTATGACTATATCTGCATTAGATATGCAATGTCACGTCCTGTGACGCATTCTTTAAAACTTCTATTTCGCCACCCAAATTCTTTAACCTTATATTTCGCTATACAAATTCTTTAAACTTATATTTCGCTAAACAGATTCTTTAAACTTTTATTTCGCGATACAAATTCTTTGAACTTCTATTGCACCATCCAAATTCATCGCTCCGCAAAAATTCTGAGTGAGCAACTCAGCCGGGTCGTCGTACGGCGAGAACGCTAACGATCCGGACGAGGTGGTTCACCCGAATTGCCAAATCAAAAGTCGACCTCATTAATCAATATATAATAACGCGACCAAGCCGACCGCGATCAGATCAATTATAGTGCATAAACAGACGAGATCAAATTTTGTTCAGAACAGTTCACAATCAATTATAGTGTAGACACAGTTCAGCTAAATTATCGCGCAGAACCAGTATAAGTTAGTGCAGATTCAAAAGTCATCGTGACCAGATCACTTCCGTAAAATTCGTTCAGAATCGGCCAGTCCGTTAACGCGAATCCGGATTTAATTCTAACACGCGTACAAAAATCCGCAAAATACGACTCTGCTACGGGACTCAGAGACCCGACAGAGCAAATCGTCATTTGTAAAACGCGCGCAAGTTAAGAATTGTACGTAAAACCAATAAACATTTGTTGTGCTCGGAAATGTGTGATCTTCACTCAAACATCTACCCTACTGTCTCCAATCACCAGGACGACCCATCTCTACAGGTATCCTCGCCCAGCGAAAGGTAAGTAAGAACCTCTACCTAACTAACAGCTTAAATTTAATCATACAAAAGGTACGCGGAGAACTCAGTGAGAGGGATAACTTCACGTCATTACAGTGGTTCCGATACGAATCGAACGCCAACAGGCACTACTAACGTGTAATATAGGGTAGACTCATAAAAAAATTTAACTCGAGAATATAAATCTTCGTCTGCAACTTCAACAAAAATTCAAGAAATTCACTCTCGAATCAGTGTCAATATACAACATTATCAATTAATTGAGATACTGCTACAAAGTAGACATAAAATTCACCTAAACATAAAATGAACTAATTTATTCAGTAAATAATTACAAATAATGAAACTTTCAAATGAATAATAAGAATTCTAAGCCAACGGATAACAAAAATATTAAGGACGGAAATAGATTAACTAGACGCAGGACACAAGAAAACCCTGAACTCAAAAGTATTGTAGAAGATCGTAATCACGCATCAGCCTTATTACAAAGCCGTAAAACACCGCGTTCACCAACAGAACGAAGAACATTTGACTTCACACCAAAAGTTACAACCGAGGTATCAAACGCGAATACAGAATTAGGTGCAATACCCAGAACAAAAAAGGTAAAGAATCTAACCATAAACACTAACCAAACCGATAACGCAGGTGCCAGCGGGCAAGACAAAAATATAGGATTGACAATCAATCCAAGTAACTCAGCTAATAATAATAAACAAACAGAAACTGTCGCAGCCCCACTAATCCGAATAAGTCCCCAAGATAACAGAAAAAATACCGAAACATTAAACGAAGCAATAAATAACAGTTACAAAAACGACCTATCCCTACTTGAAATTGAAGGAATTACAGAACAGCCAAGCTTAATAGGAAACCCGGACGAAGAGAATATTAAAGGAGACATAACACTCACTTGGGGTAGCCCGAAAAAAATGATGGAACAACAAAATCAAACCCCAACGGTAAGATTACCCTTGAAATATGTAGCAAAACTAGTACCCGAATTCGACGGGAAAAATATGCCAGTAACGGAATACATAGAAAATATAAAGCATGCCAGAAACAGCATAACACCCGCAGACGAACCAAGCCTAATTCCAATCGTTAAAGTAAAATTAAAAGGACAGGTATATAAAGCACTAATAAATTCACCCATTAACAGCATAAATGATTTCATCAAAGCAATAAGAATACTATTCCCGTCTACCGAAAACATACACACCTTATACGGACAATTAACAGAAATAACACAAGAACCAGACGAGACGGTGCTCAGCTACGTGAACAGACTACAGGATCTAGTAATAGAGATAAAAGAATTAAACAAAACAGAAGCAGGTATAACTGAACAAGAGATACAGGATTTTGACAAAAAGATAAACACCGATGCAGAAAAAAGTTTTAAAGAAGGACTAAAACCAGAAATCAGACTAGAAATGAAAGACAAAAATGAACTAGACGCCCTTATACAGGAAGCAATCAAAGTAGAAACAAAATTAGGAAAACGAAACATATTGAGAAGCAAACCGGCTAATATTCTATTCAACCTCGGAAAAACCAATACAAGCTCAGCAACATACACATGTCAAATATGCCAGGACCCGAATCATGAAGCCTTATTTTGCAAAAACGCAGCATGCGTATATTGTAATAGCAAAGATCATATATCATACAATTGCAAACTGGCTAAAAAGAAAATAGAACTCATCTGTAAACACTGCAATGCTCCAGGACATTCAATAGACGCGTGTAGGATGAACAAACTGAAGGGAAGGCACTGCCAATATTGCCAAGTAAAGGGGCACACAGTCAGCGAATGCCCATTTATAATAGAATATGAGACATGTTGGAAATGTAGAGAAACCGGTCACGACCCAAATACCTGCACGCAATTCCCAAAAATTACGGAACTTTGCGAAATCTGTAATAGTAGGTACCATACAGCCGATACAAATCAAATTAAATACCAAAATCGCAACCAAGTAGGTCACTCGTCAAGAGACTACCACGAACCAAGAAACCCTGAACGTAGATCAAACGACTCGTATGGAGACAATCAAAATTTCAAACATAATAACAATAACTTCCAAAGAAAATATAATAGCAATGGAAATTTTAACAACAATAACTACTTCAGAAGTAATAATAATAACAGGGATAACCCGAGACAAATGAACGAATCACGAAAATTTTGTGACTATTGTAGAACCCCAAATCATACAATAAAAGAGTGCAGAAAACTGAAATCCATCGAATTACGAGCACAAAAGACAGATATCTGTTCCTACTGCGAAGAACCAGGACACCAAATACAAGAATGTAAGAAACTTAAAAGCTTGGAAAGCAGTGCCGGAAATATCTGTAACCTTTGCAAAAGTACGAATCACACAACAGAGGAATGCTACAGAAATCAGAATCATCAACAGCACAGAGCGGGAAACGAATAGATTCTTCTTGGAGGGAGCGCACAGGAAGAAACAACAGTAAGCCGCTCGAAACATATAAAATTAACGACAGTACAAAACCGAATGAATCAGAACAAGAAAAACCTCCTGAAACAAAACTACCTGACAATCGAAACATAAACGGAAAAAAGATATCAACAAGAATGGCAATGTATTCACTGAGACTGGAAAATCTATTGCAATACATCACAATAGAAAACCCTTACACAAGAGGGGAATGCAACCTACTTATCGATAGCGGTGCACAATTAAATATCATAAAAAAGGACCAGATACCAGCAAACGCAATACTAGAAGATAGGAAAATATTACTTTCAGGCATTACAGATAAACCATTACAAACTTTAGGAGCAACAAAAATACCCATAAACTACCAATATTTTGACTTTCACGTAGCACCAGAAGACTTTTCAATACCTTACGACGGAATATTAGGAATAAAAGTACTCCTCGAACAAAAATTAAGACTGGACGAAGGATACGTAGAAATAAATAACGGAAAATTTGAATTAAGGTCAGGAGAAGCGAATGCAAACCACAGATTATCTTCACAAACAGTCGAAACAGTTAAATCGGAATTAACAGATGAGCAGAAATGCTTTCTCAACAAAATATTACAGGGTACGACACATGCTAATGACACACTTACAACCGTACATACTGACTCGGAAACACTGCAACAAACAGGAATCAGCGAAAACTCGAGCGACAATGACAATGCAAACCAAGACCTTCCGCAACCGGATAATATGACAGGAGACTCAGATAATAGCTTCAATAACGACATACTACATTTATTAAACATAGTGGACAAATTAAGTAACGAACCAGGTAACGTAACAATAAATACGGAACAGACGACGTCAGCAAATCTCGAAGAACATTTAGAAACGGATAACAAATACGCAGGACAGATAATAAACAGTATAAATACAGTACTCGACAGCCACGAAGAAAAGTGCGAGATAGAGTCGTACGACTATACAACATTTCTAACAAAAGTAGATGAAAATACAAGCATCAAATTCAAAAACGAAACTGACCTTTTAGAAAACAAATATAACTATGCAGCATACGATGTAGAAGATATACTGGAAGGATTTCAAAAAACAGGAAATCTACCAGAAATAGACGAAAGCGAAATATTAGAAGTAGGAAAAATCAGTTTTACAGAAAACAAGGAAAATGGTACTGTGACGGAAAGCAAAAAAACGGAAAATCGGCGGGATAAACTATTAAAAAAAATTCGGCTAGGAAACCTATCTGAAGACAAGAAAGCCATAATGAGGGAATTGATCGAAGAAAATAATGACATATTTTGGTTAGAAGGAGATAAAATAGAATCCTACAATACGGAACAACACGAAATTAACCTAACGGACGAGAAACCCGTATATGTAAAACAATTTCCCTTGCCACATAAATTAAAAGAAACTGCAGTACAAGAAACGGAAAAATTAATCGCAAATGGTTTTGTCAGACACTCAAAAAGTGCTTTTAACGCCCCAACTTGGGTAGTCAAAAAGAAGGAAACAGCCGAAGGGAAGAAAAGATGGAGACTAGTGATAGACTATAGAAAATTAAACGAAAAAACGATTCCAGATCCATATTTACTCCCAAACATAACCGAAATTTTTGATCAATTAGGACAAGCAAAATTATATCATGTAATAGATCTAAAATCAGGATTCCATCAAATCAAAATGAACCCAAGGGATATACACAAAACAGCTTTCAGCATACATCCACTAGGACGATTCGAATTCAACGTCCTACCCTTCGGATTAAAAAACTCGCCACGCACCTTTCAAAGAGTAATAAACACAACTCTAGGAGATTCAATTGGAAAAATCTGCTTTGTCTTCATTGATGATATTATAGTATTCGGAGAAAACCTAGAGGAACTCAATACGAGATTCAACATAGTCGCTCAGAAATTAAGAGAAGTAAAACTAAAACTTGAACCCGAAAAATGCGAATTTCTTAAATCAGAAGTATGCTTCCTAGGTCATATATTAAGTGGGGAAGGGATAAAACCCGACCCAGCAAAAACAGAAGCTGTCCAAAAATTCCCTACTCCTAAGAACGTTAAGAACATAAGAGAATTCTTAGGACTCGCAGGATACTATAGACGATTCATAAATAATTTCGCAAAAATTGCAAAACCTTTAACGAGTTTATTGCAAAAAGACACAAAATTTTTCTGGAACACGGAACAGCAAAACGCTTTCATAAAACTAAAGGAAATATTATGCAACGCACCCATTTTACAGTATCCACAATTCGATGAACCATACGTTATTACGACCGACGCATCTAAATACGCCCTAGGCGCAGTACTATCACAGGGAGAAATCGGAAAAGATAAACCAATTGCATACGCATCACGAGTATTGCAAGAAGCCGAAATTAAATACGACACCTACGAAAAAGAAGCTCTAGCAATAATGTTCGCAATAAAAACATTTCGAAACTACATTTACGGGAATAAATTTACAGTAGTTACAGATCATAAACCATTACTTTGGCTAAAAACAGCCGACAATAATACTAGAGTACCAAAATGGAGATTAAAATTATCGGACTACGAATACGATATAGTCTATAAACCAGGTAAGCAAAACGTGAATGCCGATGCATTATCGAGAAATCCGGTGGACAACGTACACGTGTCCGTTACAACAATAGCGCAAGGAAAGAAGGATATCAGCAAAAACTCGGCAACCGCGAAAATTCCAAGTCAAGATAAAGTAGAAGACAATCATATCAAGGCCAAAAGAAAAAGGGGTAGACCAAGAAAGAAAGTTCAAGAACAATCAGGTCAAGAAACAACCGCAAACAGTAGCAGTAATGAAAGAACAGATAAAAACAAAAAAGATAACATAGAAAAATAAGAGCACGGAAACATAATTTACACGAAAAACTCAATCCAATTTAGAAACGATAACATAGTACAAATAATCACGCAACAAGGCATACCTGTAGACAAAAACACCAACGCGTTAATAAAAACTAAAACTATAAGAATAAACCCCAGTCTGTCCGAAAACGAAATTGAACTAATAGAAATAAATAATAAAAACCTCTTTATTTTATGTCTAAACATAGCATCATCGTCAGAAATAATAAAACAGAATTTGATAAAACTATTCAATATATTAAAAGATTTACTTATACGGAAAAACATAAAAATCTTCAGCATTTCAAAAGACATTAAAATACTAAATATAAACTGGAACGAAATAGAAGAAATAATAAAAAATACCTTCGATAAAACCGACATTAAAATAATAGTTTGCCTAAATAATATAGAATACGTAAAACCCGAGAACAGAGATAAAATATTTGACCAGTTCCACTCTTCAAAACTAGGAGGTCATTCAGGTGGAAATAGAACATATAATAGAATAGAAGATAAATTCTTTTGGGAAAATCTAAAACAAGATATTCAAAATAAAATTAAAAAATGCGAGGAATGTCAAAGAAACAAATTAAAAAGAATTAAAACTAGACAACCAATGGTAATAACAGACACACCAATGAAAACTTTCGATAAAATCTCAATAGACATCGTCGGTCCACTCAACGTCACAAAAAATAATAATAAATACATTTTAACCATACAAGACCAATTATCAAAATTCTTAGTAGCAGTCCCTTTAAAAGATCAAACAGCAGAATCAGTCGCAGATGCTTTTGTTAAAAAATTTATATGCACTTTTGGCTCACCTAAATAGTACTTACTGATAGAGGAACAAATTTCACTAGTAAAATTATGAAACAAGTTGCAAAAAGATTTAAATTCTCAAAACTCGAAACAACATCTTTTTCACCTCAATCAAACGGATCATTGGAAAGAGCACATCATCCACTTTGCGAGTATTTAAAAAATTTTTCAACAAAAAAATGTGAATGGGATGAACTTCTAGAGCTAGCACAATTCAACTATAACACAAGCATTCATTCCAGTCACAAATTCACACCGCATGAACTGGTTTTCGCTTACCCAGCTAGGCTACCTTCGACCGAACCTCTAAAGAAATCAGAACAGTTACCTACACATAACGATTATCTGGAAAACCTAATAAAAAACATGAGAGACATAGCTACTATGGCACGCGAAAATCTAATAGACTCAAAAATGAAATCAAAAGAATACTACGATAGATTCATTAAACCGGTAGAATTTAAAATCGGAGACAAAGTATGGTTACTTAAAGAATCTAAACCGGGAAAATTAGAAAAAGATTGATATCTAGGGCCATACGAAATACTAAAAATAGGTAATAACAATAATATAACAATCAATTACAAAGGAAAGCCAAAAACAGTTCACGCGAACAAATTAAGCATTCAGCAGCACAGGAAATAACATAAGCCTTTTTTCTAGGAAAAGAGCCGACAATGAAGTTAATTCTATTAATTTATATCAGCACATTCAAAATTAGCCAAGCAATAATCGGGTTTGATTGCGGCGCAACGAACCCGATCGTATCGACATACTCTTTACTGGACACCGGAGAATGCGACTTCCACCATACAGACGTTAGCATAACCAATACAACAATACGACTCCTACAATTAGCGGAATTCAGAACGGCTCCAATCATACAATGCATAAAATAATTTTTAACAAAAAACAAATCCGACTTCGAAATGCACTAAAAAGTGTCAAATAATTTCTATTTCATTTATACCAATATTCCATAACTATTAATAATATCTACTTAATCGTTAAATAGGATACCAAATACATTTGAAAGTTTTCGGAGGCGGCGCAAAATTAAAAACTTTTCCTCTACTAGGAAGATCCTAACTCGGGCGTCGGCAACCTATGATAAATGACCCATTTGATAATTTCAAGTAAACCATATTCAACGGGAATCAACATACCCATTGTGAATTAACTATACTGCAGTTCACGAAAGACCATACTTAACTCGCGCAGCTCACTAGGTCTAGGGAGATTTTTAATAGCCCGTGTGATTCCCCTTTACAGCTTGCTTCTTTGCTTTGCGTTCACATAATTATTTTTTCGAAAAATAATAGGAATTTCATAGTATCGTGAAAAGGGTATAGCCGGATAAGATGGTCAAAAGTGCCCCCAAACCAAATTCGACTTGCAATAAACCATTCGATAGGTGATAAAAAAAAACTAGTCTGTGCCAACTTTCAACCCTGTATCTCATCTGGGAGGGTAGTTACGGGTAAAAATGTAATCGCGAGGTTTTTGGCCAATTTCTCCTATTTAATAACATTCGAAAATTCTGAAAAAAATCAGGGACATTTATACTTGTGAGGCACATATTACAGAATTTTTTCAGATTTTTAAATTGAAAACTGAAGCCATGAAAAATCAAAAACGTCAAAAAATTCTGAAAAATGGCGATTTCGTATTGAAGGAGATGAGGTCCTACGATCATACTTTTTCTATAAGTGTATATTATTGATACTATTATCCTCAATTTTTTTCAGATTTTTGTCAGAGGCGCGCCATAGTTAAAAAAATTAAAAACCGATTTTTTCGCTGTTTTTTGCGTGTTAGAGTTACTTATTGGGCGAATTTACATCTGTTATTTATGGTATATATACTGTTCAATGTTTTTACATGCAGTGGAATAGAATAGGAATTAAAAAAATTAAATAATCCTAATTGATAAAAGTACGTTACGAGCGTTATATCTCAAAAGATTGAAAGTATTTCCAACGGCATCGGTGGCCTAGCGGTAAAGCGTCTGACTGCTGAACCGCTGCAAGCTTTTTTCGTAGGTTCGAGTCCGCGCAGGCTCAACTTTTTTTTTTTCAAAATACATTTTTTCATGCTTCTACCTACATGACAATCGTTAATATACTTGTTTACAAATGTTTCAATAATATTTGTTTAATATTATCAATATTATGTTATTATCAATAGAAAGAAAGGATCAGATTTGAAAGGAGCCACGGGTTTTTCCCTATGCTGTAAACCACCAATTTGTACTCAATACTTCAGCAGCTCAGAAATATTAGGAATTGAAACGTGGTAACAATAAGTTTATGAGGCTATCGAACAGTTTATTTTGCTAGAAATAATTTTGGGTTCATTGTCTGCCTTTATTGCCTTGCTATTAGTTTCTTTCATACTTGCGCCCAGTTCTCCAGTGCAGAAGCACCGTACAAAGAATTTTAGAAATTATCTATTATGCTAAAAGCTCTCAAAAATACCGGTGTTCCCAACGACCTTTTTGGTACCTGTACCATTCGGGAGTCGCTACAGGTTTATTATTTTATTACTCATGCTCGGGATCGGTACAGTTCCATGGTTGATCAGTCCAGAAGTTAGCGATTACCTGCGAAATAAGTTTTGTCCTGTAAAAGGTGGTCGCACGGCTGGTTACCCTGTTTAAAATCAGCCAATTAAAAAAGGGAAACACTTCACCCACCAAAGCCTTCCACCTTCTTCCATCCCCACTATATTAGAAAATATTTTCCTTGGACAAAGTATGAACAGAAAGTGGTCATTCTTGGTTGAAACACCAAACAGTGCGTCGAGTGTCTGTTCATTGTTGTGTTAACAGTGTTTCGTTCCTTAGCGTGCTGTAATTTTTGGTTTCATACTTACAATATGTCATCCGTGAATACACAATTTCTTGACAGGAAAACCTTGCTTGGTAGATGTGTTCGTTGCAACATCATTGTTCGAAAAGCCCGCGATCAGATACGTAAAATCAAAACGGCGCGTGATGCGGTGAAGTGCGCTAAACTTTTGAATAAAGTGGTATCTGTTGGTGACAGGTTGTGCGATAAGTGTGGATTATACATTCGCAAAAAATCTCATGATTTTCAACAATTTTTTCCCACTGAGGAATCTGTAGTTGGTGCACCTTCTGTAGCCGGAACTTCTTCTGAAACTCCGTTTTCACCCACACGTTCGACCCCTATTACAACCTCTTCATTATACTCCTCTTCCTCAGTCCAAGCAGAAAGCTCTGTTGTAGTTGAAACTGCTTGTTCTCCTCAACCTTCCACTTCTGGAGTTTCTTCTTCAGCTGCTGATGTGATGGAACTATTTTTATCACCTGAACCTGTATCAGCTGGTATAGCTTTGGAATCTTCTGTTAATTCTGGAGCATCCTCAACTGAAACATCCCTACACGAGGAGACTAGTACATCTTCAATGCAATCTAGTATTCCATCCGATTCTTTAACACAGGATCCATCATTTGTCATGGATTTGAGTCACGTTGAAGAAGTATCGACGGAATGCGTAGAAATGCCATTTGCAAGGGTTATTTCAACCCATAAATATTGTTTCGTCTGTGGGTCAATCAAAAACATCATCAATGTACCAGCTGAAACCAGGAAACAGGTATTTCTTTTTAGATGGATGTATGTTCCTAAACGAAATCGGTGCTGTCGTAGCCATTTATTAGACAAGTGTTTATATGAGCAAGATATGTACAGTTTAAGAGTATATTCAAACAATAGTTTAATCGATATTAATGAATTGCGCACTTATTTCGAATACCTTTCCGTGACTAATGATAGCAGCATTAAAGATAAAATAGGCAATTTCACTCTTTCTGAGGAACGGTTAAAAGCATTTACGGGTTTAACGTGGGAACAGTTGATCCAACTTCGCGAAATGATGACTTCCATAAGGAAGTCAAAACAACGGGACATAACACAAGCACTTGTAGTATTTTTATTTAAATTGCGCACCGGAAATTCTAACAGCGTTATCGCTGCGATTCTCGGATTAGAACGGGAGCAGCAAGTGTCTGATTTTTGTACGGCTATAGTAAATTCATTTAAAAAGGATATTTTACCATTGCATTTCGGATTCGCGGCAGTTTCACGGGAAAGTCTCATAGATAACGAAACATCCATCGTCGCTAAAAGATTATTTAACTTAACTAACGAGCTAGCGCTGATCTTCGATGGGACGTATATCCGTCACCAAAAGAGTTCCAATAACGAATACCAACGAAAATCCTATTCCGGTCAAAAGAAGTCCCCGTTGTGTAAACCTTTCACGGTTTGCACGACAAACGGCTACATCGTCGACGTGCTGGGTCCTTTTTATGCCACTCAGAACGATGCTGAGATTATGCGAATCGTGATGCAAGATGCAAATGGTTTACAAACCATGTTACAGCCTGGGGATGTTTGTGTAGTTGACCGTGGATTCCGAGATGTAAAAGCGCATTTGGAAGAACGCGGTTTGACAGTGCTTATGCCTGCTCTGAAAGGTAAGCGCAAACAATTAACTACTGCAGAATCAAATGCATCTCGGTACGTCACCAAAATTCGCTGGGTCGTGGAAGCTGTTCACGGCATAATAGGCCAAAAATATAAATTATTACATCACCAAATGAGTAACAAAATACTACCTAAAGTTAGCCTATTTTGTAAAATAGCATGTTTCCTACATAACACCTTTGGGAAACGTTTAAATTCAGATGTAGGTCTTTGTGATGACATAGTACAGAGAATGTCTTTCCAAAAAAACACAGAAAATTCATTAACTCAACAAGCTGAGAACCACCACTGGAGCAGACGCAAAACTTTGTTTAAATCCATATCAGCTTCCGATGTTTTAGATTTTCCGAAATTAACAGAGAGAGATCTGAAAACCTTTTTTACCGGATCATACCAATTTTCACAAGCAGTATCATATTTAGCAGAAGTTATGGATGAGCATAATAACTTACATTTTAGTTGCAATAGACAGAATAAGAATATACTTAAATTCGAAATTAGATCACGTCATATTAATAGTAGAACTTACAAATGTTACATTGATTATACGCCAAATTCGATCGGATACTCCGGCAGAAAGCGCTATTGTTGCGAATGTGCGAACGGTAACCGTACCGTCGGTTGTTGTTCGCACATAGCAGCCATAGTATATTACTTGTCACATGCAAGATTCCTGGCAAGAATTGTGAGGCCCGCGGAAATACTTAGTACGCTATTTAACAGTGAACAAATAACACCTGTAATTGAGGAAGACAGCGATGAAGATTAAGAATCTTATTCTGATTCTTTACTGCTTTTCCTACTTCCGAAAAAAAGATAAGTATCGTTCAAACTAAGACTATAAGTGTGCTTCACATCAGAAAATACAAACAATTGTTTAATTATTACAGCATGAAGAAACGAAAGCGAAGACCATAACAAACACCGAAGACATGAGGGGCTATCTTCAGTGAGACTACTTGTCCAGAATTGTTAAAGATAATGAAAAATATTAACAAATGCGGTAACAGACAAAATACATGACAAGAAAAACGGTAGAATAGTAAGTACTCCAAAATGGCATTTACGTATATTACAGATTAAAATATTAAACAAATATTATTGAAACATTTGTAAACAAGTATATTAACGATTGTCATGTAGGTAGAAGCATGAAAAAATGTATTTTGAAAAAAAAAAAAAAAGTTGAGCCTGCGCGGACTCGAACCTACGAAAAAACCTTGCAGCGGTTCAGCAATCAAACGCTTTACCGCTGGGCCACCAACGCCGTTGGAAATACTTTCAATCTTTTGAGATATAACGCTCGTAACGTACTTTTATCAATTAGGATTATTTAATTTTTTTAATTCCTATTATATTCCACTGCATGTAAAAACATTGAACAGTATATATACCATAAATAACAGACGAAAATTCGCCCAATAAGTAACTCTAACACGCAAAAAACAGCGAAAAAATCGGTTTTTAATTTTTTTAACTATGGCGCACCTCTGACAAAAATCTGAAAAAAATTGAGGATAATAGTATCAATAATATACACTTATAGAAAAAGTATGATCGTAGGACCTCATCTCCTTCAATACGAAATCGCCATTTTTCAGAATTTTTTGACGTTTTTGATTTTTCATGGCTTCAGTTTTCAATTTAAAAATCTGAAAAAATTCTGTAATATGTGCCTCACAAGTATAAATGTCCCTGATTTTTTTCAGAATTTACGAATGTTATTAAATAGGAGAAATTGGCCAAAAACCTCGCGATTACATTTTTACCCGTAACTACCCTCCCAGATGAGATACAGGGTTGAAAGTTGGCACAGACTAGTTTCTTTTGATCACCTATCGAATGGTTTATTGCCAGTCGAATTTGGTTTGGGGGCACTTTTGACCATCTTATCCGGCTATACCCTTTACAATATCATCACCGGTTATCAGTTATCGTACGTCATATGTATATTTCTGCCCATCATTTATATGTAAAGCATAACAAGAAGCAAGCTGTAGAGGGGAATAACACACGTTACTAAAAATCTCTTTAGACCTAGTGAGCTACGCGAGTTAAGTATGGTCTCTCGTGAACTGCAGTACAGTGCATATACATCAGGAGTGCTGCCAATTTCCGACATAATCGTTACAATTACAAATGTTTTCAGCCGGATCTATAACGTTCCGTTCTTCCTCTTACAACTTATCAATTACCAAGCTTGCCATACCGCAATCAAATCGTTATTGGCAGCATCGTTTATTCGGGTATTTTTAATTTTCTCCGAAAACTTTGAAATGTATTTGGTATCCTATTTAACGATTAAGTAGATATTATTAATAGTTATGGGATATTGGTATAAATGAAATAGAAATTATTTGACACTTTTTAGTGCATTTCGAAGTCGGATTTGTTTTTTGTTAAAAATTATTTTATTTCACACTTTTTAGTGGAACGTGTAGTACTTGTAGGATAGTGTAAGGTGATTTTAGATTTCTGTTGCTTAGCTAATAACCATAAACCGAAAAAAATTGACCGAATTTAATTTGTTAATAAACAACAAATTTCATAAATTTTTGTGAGTGGGATCATCGCGGATATACCTCCTATTAAATGTGAAAGGTTTCATCGCTATCGGTACATTCCCTGCAGCATAAACGCCGGAAGATATAAATGAAGTATTACGTATTTTGCGATAAAAGTCGTTAGGAATGAAAAAATACAACAATTTTTTTGCAGGACCAATTAGAAGATATACTCTACAAGATGCAAAGTTTTCAATCCGACTGGTCTATCCGTATCGCGGTAATCGGTGAAAAATGTAAATCAAGCATTACGTTCTTGCAAAGAAATCGTTACCAATGAAAAAATGCAAAATGCCTTTCTGACGGGGCCAAGTGGGAGATATACTCTACAAGATGCAAGAAGTTTCGTCCCGATTAGACTATCCGTCTCGGAGTAATCGGCGAACGTACGGCGCACGTACATGAAATAGTACGTTTTTCTGCAATAAAAAGCGTTCGGAATGAAAAAATATAAAAGGTTTTTTTAACGGGACCAATCTGGGCACATACTTTAGAAGATCCAAAAGGTTTCGTTCCGATTAGTTCATCCGTTTCGGAATAATCGGCGTACATACATTTAGAAGAAAAAATCATTAGGAATGAAAAAACGCAAAATATTTTTTTTACGGGACCAATGGAGAGTTGTACTGTACAGGATGCAAACAGTTTCATTCCGATTGATCCATCCGGCTCAGAATAATCGGTGAACATACACCGCACGTACATGAAATAGTACGTTTTTTTGCAATAAAAAGCGTTCGGAATGAAAAAATGTAAAATGTTTGTATAACGGGACCAATCGGGAGATATACTCTACCAGATGCAAAAGGTTTTGTTCCGATTGGTCCATCCGTCTCGGCGTAATCGGTGAACATACATTAAAAAAAAAAAAAAAAAAAAATATATATATATATACACATCGAATTGAGTATCCTCCTCCTTTTCGAAGTCGGATAAAAATAGAGATCCAACGCACAATCTTCCGATGCGGAATGTTCAGCCACTTAGTACCAGTAGAAAACGCGATACAAGAATACCTTCTAGACATAAGCCATGAAAACTGTAAATCCATACACAACACCGGAATATTTAGATACGATAATTTTCACACAATCGCGAATTTAAAAGTAAACTCAACGAAATCCGTAGGAATAAGTCTGGCAGGAAATGCAATAGAGAGCTCGTGTACAGGAGCGTCCTATTCCGATAGCTACGGAACATGGAATAAAGTATATGTACAAGGTCTTATAAAAATTACATTAATAGAATACACCGCGCAAGTTAGCCTTAATAATGATAAATTACGCTTAGCATCAGGAACAATTTGTAAATTTTCGAATGAACACTGTATCGACATGGAAGGCGGACATACCTTCTGGTCAGCGCTACCGAGAGAAGATTGTCTTAAAACTAAATACGACGTATTATACCGAGGTCCGGTAACAAAACTAACAGCTAAAAATCGCGAAACATTATACACAATAGAAACAACCGACATCTCATTCCCGCTAGCAGCGAAAGGAGACATCGAAACTTGCAATAGAATATTAACAAAAACCGAACACCCAAAATTAATTATATACGAAAGATCACAAAATAACATACTATTCGATAACGACGCGCAGCCATCAAAAGAAATATTAAATTTAGACATTCTCACTTACACTAATTCAAAATTCGTATATGTAGAAAAACACTTCAGGGCTTAAATACAAAATTTATATCTAGATATTTTAAGTGAAAAATGCAAACTAGAAAGAAAAACAATCTACAATTCTCTATCCATAGCCTGTATTTCACCAGACGAATTCGCATATAATTTAATGGAAAAACCGGGATACATTGCTAGGATTGCAGGAGAGGTGGTACACATCATAAAATGCACGCCAAAGGAGGTGCAATTACTCCACACAGACAAATGCTATACGCAACTACCAGTAACCTCCGGAAACCAAACACGATTCCTGACACCAAAAACACATATATTAATGAAGTCAGGAACTCAGATAGAATGTAACACAATCATTCCACAATATTACAAAATAAACAACAATTGGATAGCACTAACACCAACACCAAGACAAGCGCAAAATCCAGGAATTCTAAAACCTAACACAAATATTTCCTGGGAATACAAAGAAATAAATTCACTAGCATCAAGCGGAATTTATTCACAAGAAGACCTCCAAGAACTCCAACAACACATCATGTTCCCCCTAGAAAAATCAGCCTTGCTGAACACAATAGCGAGGGGCATGCTAGGAGAAGAAAGTGTACAAGAAGGACTAATCAACAACCTATTTACAGAAAACACGCTATCCCACATCGCAGAAAATAGGTGGAATAAATTCGTGGAAAAATTCATCAAGTTTGGCTCTATTAGCTCTGCAGTAATAATGATCCTTATAATCATTCATATCTGCAAGCTAATAATTGACACGATTATAAGAGGATACACACTACATACATTATATGGCTGGTCCCTACACCTATTGGCGGCCATCTTCAGTTCAATTACATACTTATTAGTGACGTTAAAAAACAATAAAAACATCAAAAAGCTTCCAAGACGAAAATGCCTAACGAAAAACGAAGACATCGAATTGAACGAAATAAAGATAGAGCAACCAAACGGCCTAAAATGGGGGATATCACCGCCTATCCCACAACGACCACCTGCACTCAGATCACCTACAATCAAACCACCCGAAATCAAACCACCACAACTAATAAAGCAAGAAGGAATACAAGTCTTTACGCTAGAAGCATGAAACTAAGTAAACGCAACGCAAAAGGAAATAAATAAATACACGCAAACTTAAAATAAAATAAAAATTTATTCAAAAATAAACATTACAGGTAGCAAGATTTACAAAGCAATAATATACAATAAAAATCTTACAATAAACGTTAACTAAAAATACGATTGGAAAGGGAAAGGAAATAAAGGACTCATGAAATAACAATACACGGATCAAAAATAAAATTTAAAAAGATGAAATTTTATTCAAAAGAAAAAATATATCCTAGTCAAGGAAGAGGGGCGAAATATCGAGGATGCGATCCTCGTCCCAATCTAGCAGTTCCTCCAAAAACCGCCGGAAATCTCGACGGAACTCCTGAACGGCCCGCCGGTACGCCACATCAATCATACCCGGATAGCACCGGAAACGGCCATCAGTACGCTGAATGGAAAACAAAGAAAACAACATAAAACAACAAACAAACAAACAAAAAAAAAACAAAAAGAAAAAAAAGAAAAGGAAAAAAACCACTTACCCAGGAGGCAAACAGTTCTTTCTTTGATTTGGACAGGTCCATCGCAACAGTTTTACCACGTAGATATGCGGAATACATGGAGGTCAAAAATATTTTATTCGAAATGGCGATACTGCCCGATCAACGGATATATATATCAAATACCCCACCAGGTGCACAAAATTTCCAAGTAAAACACAAGACATTAAACCGATGAAGCACTCAATAATACTCGGAACCAGCGCATGCAAAACATCGCTGTCTCAGCGCATACCCGCCACAATAGAGGATCTAAGAATTACCAATTTCATGTTAGAAACCTTGAATTTAATAGTTAATAAAGAAGCCCAGAAGTGTCGGTCTACAATATTATTCAGTACACGCACTATATGTAGTTCCGTTACGCACCCCAACCGCCTCAATCTCAGCGGGGAGGGAAGTAAATGGTCATCCGAAAACCATTTACTCTTTGTAACATACCGATTCGCAAACGCAAAGAAATACTAGCAAAAAAAAATTTACCCAGCGCAACAAATTCACACCAACTAACAAAATATTGTAATTACACTCACCTTAAAATTGTAAAACTCATCTAACTCATAAAACCGCATACTATGAATTTGGATAACACAATCGCTCAAAGAAAATTTTCTCTCCAAATTTATTTGTTGATATCGTACCGATATGCAACAATCTAGGCGGCCAGGTGTCACGTCCTGTGACGCATTCTTTAAAACTTCTATTTCGCCACCCAAATTCTTTAAACTTATATTTCGCTATACAAATTCTTTAAACTTATATTTCGCTATACAGATTCTTTAAACTTATATTTCGCGATACAAATTCTTTGAACTTCTATTGCACCATCCAAATTCATCGCTCCGCAAAAATTCTGAGTGAACAACTCAGCCGGGTCGTCGTACGGCGAGAACGCTAACGATCCGGACGAGGTGGTTCACCCGAATTGCCAAATCAAAAGTCGACCTCATTAATCAATATATAATAACGCGACCAAGCCGCCCGCGATCAGATCAATTATAGTGCATAAACAGACGAGATCAAATTTTGTTCAGAACAGTTCACAATCAATTATAGTGTAGACACAGATCAGCTAAATTATCGCGCAGAACCAGTATAAGTTAGTGCAGATTCAAAAGTCATCGTGACCAGATCACTTCCGTAAAATTCGTTCAGAATCGGCCAGTCCGTTAACGCGAATCCGGATTTAATTCTAACACGCGTACAAAAATCCGCAAAATACGACTCTGCTACGGGACTCAGAGACCCGACAGAGCAAATCGTCATTTGTAAAACGCGCGCAAGATACGAATTGTACGTAAAACCAATAAACATTTGTTGTGCTTGGGAGTGTGTGATCTTCACTCAAACATCTACCCTACTGTCTCCAATCACCAGGACGACCCATCTCTACAGGTATCCTCGCCCAGCGAAAGGTAAGTAAGAACCTCTACCTAACTAACAGCTTAGATTTAATCATACAAAAGGTACGCGGAGAACTCAGTGAGAGGGATAACTTCGCGACATTACAGTAATATACATTTAATAACAATATCATTATTACTATATCTACGTTAGAAATATTGTAATATACAGATTGCATGGTACAGATCAATGTACATTCAATAACAATATCATTATTACTAAATGTGCATTAGATATGTAATGCACTTTAAATAACAATATCATTATTATTATACCTGCATTAGATATGTAATATACATTTAATAACAATATCATTATTACTGTATCTGCATTAGATCTGTAATATACATTTAATAACAATATCATTATTACTATATGTTCATTAGATATGTAGTATACATTAAATAACAACGTCATTATTACTATATCTACAGTAGATGTAATGTAATATCTCGATACATTCCTACAGATCAATGTACATTTAGTAACAGTATCATTATTACTATATCTGCATTAGACATATAATATACATTTAATAACAATATCATTATTACTATATCTTCATTAGATATAATGTGATATACCGATTCCCTCCTACAGAACAATGTACCTTTAATAACAATATCATTATTACTATATCTACATTGGATATAATGTAATATCTTGATGCCTTCCTACAGATCAATGTACATTTAATAACAATACAATTATTACTATATCTGCATTAGATATGTAATATACATTTAATATGAATATCATTATTTCTATATCTACATTAGAAATAATGTAATATACTGATTCCTTCATACAGATCAAAGAAATTTTAATAAGAATATCTTTATTACTATATCTTCTTAGATATAATGTAATATACTGATACCTTCCTACAGATCAGTGTGCATTTAGTAACAATATCATTATTACTATATCAGCATAAGATATGTAATACACATTTAATAACAACATCATTATTCCTATATCAGCATTAGATATTTAATGTACTTTAAATAACAATATCATTATTATTATACCTACATTAGATATGTAATGTACATTTAATAACAATATCATTATTACTGTATCTGCATTAGATTTGTAATATACATTTAATAACAATATCATTATTAGTATATCTAAATTAGATGTAATGGAATATACTGATTCCTTACAACAGATAAATGTACATTTATTAACAATATCATTATCACTATATCTACATTAGATATAATGTAATATACTGATACCTTCCTACAGATCAATGTACAATTAGTAACAATATCAGTATTACTATATCTTCATTAGATATAATGTAATATACTGATTCGTTCATACAGATCAATGTACATTTAATAACAATATCATTATTACTATATGTTCATTAGATATGTAATATACATTAAAGAACAACATCATTATTACTATATCTACATTAGATGCAATGTAATATCTTGATACCTTCCTAAAGATCATAGAATGTTTAATAAGAATATCATTATTACTATATATGCGTTACATATGTAATATACATTTAATAACAATATCATTATTACTCGGAATAGTGAATACAGCTTCGAATATTGCAGAGGTACCTCAAAGAAAGGGGCACAGAATTTCTTCATCATTATAATGTTGGTTCGGTTTCGGAACTTTTAAATATCTCGATATATCTCGAAAACTGCGCATCTCATCGAAGAACGTCATAGATCATGAATAGTAGAAAATTTAATTTCCTAGAAACAAGGTCTCTTAACATTTTGCCATAGCTCGCACCGTTTCCGAGATATTTGAAGATTTACCTCAAGGAAAGGGGCGTCACGCACATATTCCGAGATATTTCTTCTTCTTCTTGTTCTTCTTCTGCACAGCTGCGCTGTGAGTGGAATTTGCAGCTGGGGATAGAGAATACAGCTTAGAATAGTGCAGAGTTACCTCAAGGAAAGGGGCATCACGCACATATTCCGAGATATTTCTTCTTCTTCTTGTTCTTCTTCTGCACAGCTGCGCTAGAAGTGGCATTTACAGCTCGGAATAGTGAATACAGCTTAGAATAGTGCAGAGTTACCTCAAGGAAAGGGGCCACAGTGTTTCTTCTTCCTTACCTAATCGGTAAGACGTTCGTTTTGAACGGCTGCTTATTGTCGTTTGGAGCGACGACGCTGGCCGATTGTGTTGTCTTGCAAGGCCCCAATATGGATCTCTCTTCTTTTCTCTGAATCAATGCATGCTGCCCAGTTGCCTGGTTGTTGGAAAGTCCCTGTACGAGAGTGCATACAAGCCTGTTTATTTACGGCCGGATTTGCGCGCGTGGCGGAAACTTGGATGCTTGCGAGACGTGCTTTGATTTATCCTTATACATCTTTCGGTGTAAATTTTTATTCCTTTTGCATTTGTATGGACGCAATCGCTTACAATTTACAATTTGCAATTTACAATTTGCAATCTATGTGTTCAAAAGTGTTCGAGATTGTAAGGATGTTTTGTGCATGCGATTGTGAACCGGTTCGGAATGTAGGATCGGCAGTGAGACGGCAATTGAAAATGAATGCACTTGAGATTGCACAAAACAAACAATGTATATTTACAGGCACAAATACACTATGTACAGTATTTACAATAAATTGTGCGTTGCACGAATTTATGATGATCGTAGATCGTGAAGATTCACCCGCGTCGCGGAGAATTTGCGATTGAAATTGCGCTGTATTAAAACCACGTGTTGGTTCAACACGTGGTCACCACGAAATTCTACTAATTTCGTGGATTTGCACGAACTAGATTAACCGCGAGTTCGCGTTGGCCGTCGGCACAGAATTCGCGTTGCGATGCTGAGTTCTTTAGAATCGAAATTCGTTAATTGCACTAGAAATTTTTGGAATCAGTACTGCACGTGTTTACCGTAACGATACAAAACCGTAATGGCCGAATCACCGGCTTCGTCGTAGCAAGAGCCGTTGGCTTCTTCCCGGTGACGTAAAGCTCGGTGATTGGTCAACCTGACCGGCATCCAAGGTGGCTGCCGGTCGCGCTGAAGAGTGCTGCCGCGGTTCGTGTGGCGACGGTTGAAATCAACGCATTTTCGAACACTATGACTTATAACCGTATAATCTATAATTTATAAAGTAGGGGGGATTGAGCCAATAAGGCCTACGGTTATATTTAGTTGGAATATAACTCATTTGCTGTATTTATTATTTTACATTATATTACATTTCATTACATTACATTACATTATGTCGGCTATGTATATCGGTTATGTTGGTTACGTATGTTGCGCGTTACACACTTTCTGTAGTTCCCAATTTGTGAATATCCTTGGCTGTTTTACCTGCATTCAGTTTACGTACATTCATTCATTTATTATTCATTCATTCCTTCATTTTGATGTTGATTGATTAAAGCTATACATTGATCTGATTCGATTTTTCTTGATTTATTGATTCATTTCTGCTTCATATTTCATTTCTGCTAGTTGCCTGTTACCACGATTTATTCTAGTTTCATTGATTTATTATTTTATTTTACTAACTAATATTATTTGACCGAGAGTTGTTTTTATTGGGCTCACGGGACTTTCCTGATCGCATGCGTTGTTGACGTTGTTTGACTTTACTGGTTGATTTTGTCTAAGTTAAATGTTTTATTCTATTTATTTATTCGGCCCTTCGTTCTGTGGCGATTCCTGATTCCGTTGATTCTGTTGTTCTGTTGTTTTCTATAATCTGTTTTCTGCGGCGCGATATGTAGTAATACAGTGTGTCCTGCAATCTGCGCAATCTGTGGATCTTATTCGGGTTGATTCATTTGATTTCATTTTATTTTTCCTTATTGTTTGTGATTTGTAATTTATATGTAATTTATATTTATTTCATTCCACCCTATTACAAACGTATGATTCATATTTATATATAATAAATAACCGTAGTATTGATTTTACTAACTGATTTATCCTCCATCTTAATCTGTCTGGAAGCTTGATTTGATATTCGTGTGCTTTACACCTTCGTGAAAGTACTGTATATCAGACTTATCTTTGATGATAAGTTTGATGGTAAGTATGGATTCCTAGGATTGCGCGGTTGCACGGTGAATGGTTTTGCAGTCGATAACTGTGTGTACCGGGTAACTGGCGTGCGGTAGGTAATTGCTGCGCGGCAGATAATTGGTCTGTGAATGACCGTTACGGAACAGTTACGGAGCGAGCGGCCGAGTATTATGTGGTGGATGGAATATTTGCGGTTGGTAATATCTCTGGTGCTGCGGTTGGTTACCGACTAGGGATAGCTTTACGGCTTATCTTCGGGCAGTATTGCATGCTTTACTTATTACGATGCGTTTTGCTATCGTTATCTTTCGCAGGTACCTTACTTCTGGTTTCCAGCGCGGTGATTTATTGAAAGTTGTTGAAGTATTTTCGCTCTTATTTCCGCTTTTCGCTTTTGAACGTATATATATTCCGTATAATTAGTTGATTAATTTGATGATTTGGTGGTTAATTTGATGGTCGATAATCATTATGGTATGGACTAGGGAACTCGAACACTAGGTATCTATGTTCTTTATGGTTTATGGTCGCGCTCTTTATTTTACTTCGCCCGGTTTCCTATTTTAGTTGACGTTGACATGGTCATCGGTCATCTCTGATGCGATGTGATACGAAGTGTTAAGTGATAAGTGTCAATTGAACTGAATTAATTAATTAATTGAATTGAATTTTGAATATTCTAATTTAAATTTTGTATTTATTCGTGCGGATCTGATTGCTGTGACAGTGCGCGTACTAATGTGCTACGCTCGGAGGTATTGTATTGTAGTGTAATTGCAGTGTATTTGTTAATGTGGTATCATTAGCTCCGTTTTGTGCATTTTATGCATTCGGTGCATTTATATTACTTACTATTATATATTATATATTATATACTGTATTATGTTATATTATATTATGTTATATTGTATTATGTTATAATATTGTATTATAGTATTGTTATTGTATTGTATTATACGATGATCATATTGTATTATTTTATTTATGTTATTAATGTTATTACATCCAAGCTACGTTCAATCTACGTTCAATTGCGTTCAGCCTGCGTTCAATCTGTGACCATTTTAGGCATTGAATATATTATATGTTATATTATAATATTATTATTTTAGACCTTGGATTGTGTCCAGTTATTCAGCTATATTAGTTAGCTATGTTAGGCTATACTTAACCAGTATTCTGTATTAAATTGTATTGTATTGCATTATTATTATATAACTTCCTAACTTTCTATTCCATTATATTATTATAATTGAGTAAGTAAATGTACAGAGTAATTAACAATGGCATATGGCATATCGAATTGCATTGAATTAAATTACTTGATACAGATTATTAATATGTGTCTGCTTTATTTTACCTGCTGTGATTATAGCTGTGGTTATATCTGTGATGATTATACATGCGATTATATTTGCGGTTATATTTATTTGACTTAGTTTAATGGGTCTTGTATTATGGAATTTAGAAGTGTCTATCTGGATTGGATGGATTAATGAGTTTATATCATATGCGTATATTGCGTTTATAATCCCTTTGCATATTTTAAGGGTGGGTTTGATTCTGATTCTGGTTTCGTGTTTCTTAGTTCTTAGCTCCTTAGTTCCTCTTGTAGTATCATGCATTGTTTCTAAGCTTTCGGGGGTTGTTTGGGCTCCCAGGCATTGTCAATTAATTGTAGACTATAAGATGTATCATACATTCTTTAGCAATTTAGATATGAATGACGTGTAACGACATTGGTTTATTGGTTTATTGGTTTATTGTTCGCCGTTCACTATTCACTATCCTTATTCTTTTCTTATTTTTATTCTTGGTCACTTGACATGTTTCAGTGACTTCTTCTTCAATTGAGTGTTACGTTTTACGTTCCATGTTCCTATAAAATTATTCACTGCTCTTTTGTAGCTCTTCATACCCCCCCTCAGGATAATGTTTTGAATACTATGTTTAATTCAATTCTAGTGCAGCTGTGACAGTTTTGAATCTGTGTATTTTGAATACTTACGGTACTTTATGCAATCTTTTGTACATTAATTACCCGCTCTTAATTACAATTCTGATTCTGATTTTGATTCTGATTTGGAAAGTGTTAGTTCAGTATTGGTTAATACGGCTGGTGCTCAGGGAGGCATACGCTGCGGTAGTCCGCCCTGCATGATACAATGTCTTTATGGTTTTCTATACATACATATATGCGTTATGGTTCCTTAAATTCTTTGAATTTCTTGACCGTGGATCTCATATGACTTTCTTATAGGAGTGTCTGGCTTGGTTTAGCACCTGTATGCCTTTTCTATTAATTGGTATTAAAGGGGGTTTAATGAAACTGCATCATTTAAACTGACTATGGTATGAGGAGTTTACTTAATTATCTACATCGGTATACATATTAAATTGATTATATTTGGAGTGTTTTCGTTACATATTATATATACACATATGTCCATAGTAATTTTGATCTATTGTAGTGTAGTTTAGTTTTCTTGTACCTTTATATTATGATTTAGTAGTAATATGGTTGTATGTGGGGTTTATTAATGATTAGTTTTCACCACGCGCTGTATTGCATCGACTTACCTGTATCAGGATTAATATTAATACCATACTTATCGGAGCGGTATTATAATCCAGTAACAATCTAATCTACTCAATTTATAACTATTTGAATTGTTTGATCTGCCTTATGGTTTATGCCGATTTAGGTCTCATGTGCTCCCCATATTATATCAGATGGGTATTCTCTTCTCCTGTTATCCGTTAATTACACTCTACCTCCACTTCCATTGGCTGGCGTTAGGGCTTCCTGCAAATAGACTAGGATTATGTTACATTTTAAATTTAATACTATAGTTAATTTCTGATGTTAACAGTTCTGTCTCTTCCTATTATTCTCATTATGAGGTATATGTTGTGACCCTTTCGGGGGTTCACTCTATACAAACGGATGTCGCAAAATACAAAATTTTCGTTGGGCGCCAGCCACTGATTGTGGCAACCGAAAGCAAACCGAAAGGGAAGGGGTATGGGGCGTTTACACTGGAGGGTTCACGGGCACTTACGTCCGTACAATTTCGCGGGGGAGTGCGCGAGGAGGAGATAATGAGGGACGGGAAGGTACAGGGTCGGGATGGGTTCTCGCGGGGGTCTCTACGTTACGCGTCGTTTCCAAAAGCACAGGGGTCGAAACGAGAAGCGGTAGCCGTTGGCAATCTCAGAATACAATATTATCGGAAAAATGGTAATCGAAGGGCTTACCAAAACGCCTCACACAAACCTCACAAACGCACTCTTTCAAATCGCTTTCTATATCGTACTCTCAAAATCTATAACTGCACTCTATAAGGCTCAAGGCTAATTACCGGCTCGTCGTCGCCGCTGTGACGACGAGACCGTCGCGGGATGTTTTCGGGAGGGGATGGGGTTTTGGAAGGGGGCCTTTTTTGGCACGGGACTGATCGATTATCGATCTTCGATACACCGGTGGTCGGGGTCGATGGGGCTAACGGGCTTCCTGCTGTGACGGGTGGGCTGAGGTCTTCGGGCTCGGCGACAGATGGCTCCGGATGGACGTTTACGTTAGTTTGGGCCGCTTCATCTTAGTTTCTGGGAGATTCCTTGGGAGTCCCACGTTGCTCCGTTTATTGGAGGGGTGGGTCTGTCGCCGGCCTCGATGCTCCTTGTGGGGGTGATCCTTGTTGACCTGTCCGTCGCCTCCATCGGTACGACACCGGTGGCTGGGGGAGAGGGGTAAGGTGAAGGAAGGGTTAGAGGTTATTATTAGGTAGGCGCGAAGGTGGGGGAAAGCGCAGCGATTGTAACGGGGGGGGGGGCACGGGTGTCACCACGTTACAATGTTGCTACTTATCTTTATTGATGATTTGCTCGCAATAATTTCTAATTGTTTTTTATTGCCTTCATTTGATCATTGATTGTACTCCATCATGTTCGCTTGCCAACCACGTTGAGGTTGTGGTCGCGTAAATGTTTCTGCAAGTAAATTTAAGTAACTTAATAATTTCTATGAATGGTTTAAATTATTAGTATTACATTACGCTCACCTATTTATTTTCTTCCCAGCTTATTTTCTGGTTATACCCTATATTCTATATTTTATACCGTACCTTATTTACCTTTACATCTGATAATAATTAGTAGCATTCTATGTTATGTTATGTATGCTTCTCTTCACTCATGGCGGGATTGCTATTGGGGGATGGGGACTGTCTGGGCGAGATGCCCTCTAGCGGCACTCAATAAGTTATCCGTCTCTGGGAGGGTTCTGGTCGGGTGGTCCTCGGCCAGAATACAGGCGCTGCCACCGCGGCCATTGCCGTGCTATCGCTGTCTGAAAAGCGGATATGTTAGGCAGCGATGCACTTGCGAAGCTGATAGGTCCGTCCGCTGCAATGCGTGCGGAGAGTCGGGCCACGTGGGCTGCAAGTTTAGCGCCACCCCGTGGTGCCCCCTCTGTGCGGACCTGGGGCGGCCCGCGGGGCATCGATTGGGGGCAAAAGGTTGTGCCCCCTCCTCCTCCCAGAGGAAGAAGAAGAGTGCCGTTGAAGGGGCAGGAACAGCCCCCAAGGAACAGGCATCAAGGACCAAGCCTGCAGAGTCGAAGAAGGGGGGCAAGAAAAATCCCCCTGCCAAGTCGGCGAGCAAAGATGCCGCGGAGGCGGCTCGTAAGGCCTAGGTATGGGGCTCAAGGGCCCTATACTTCAGGCCAACTTGAACCACTCGGCCAGGGCTCAGGACATGTTGCTCCAAACCCTGGCCGAGTGGAAGGCTGGGTTGGCGGTGGCCGCAGAGCCGTACCGAGTACTCGACAGACCAGATTGGTTCGGGGACGAGGAAGGCTCCGTGGCGATTATTGGCACCGTAGTACCCCCACACCCCGCCCCACTGGAACGGGCCGGGGGTTCGTCGGCGTGCTGTGGGGTGAAATAGCGGTGATGGGGCCCTATGCCCCGCCCAGATGGCCTCTCGCGCAATATGAACAGTACCTGGACCGGGTGGGGGACTTTGTCTCCCGTTGTTCCCCCCGGCCAGTGCTAGTCCTCGGTGACTTTAATGCCCATGCGTCACTTTGGGGCTCTCCGAGGACAAACGCGAGAGGCAGGGCGGTCGTAAATGGGGCGGCGGTGCTAGGACTCCACCTGCTCAATGTGGGGTCCGTTAGCAACTGCGTGCGTGCCCAGGGGGAGTCTATAGTCGATCTGTCTTTCGCTACTCCCCTGGCCGCGCGTATGGTGCAGAGATGGATGGTGGTGGAAGAGGCGGTCACACTTAGTGACCATCTATACATCCGCCTCGACCTTACCACCACCACCCGTCGCGCCTGTGGACCACCACCGCTACGATGGGCGCTGAAGAGAATGGACGAGGACGTGCTGATGGCTGCAGCCCTCGCTCTGGCCTCGCTGCCAACACCTGGCGGGCCGGTCGCGGACATTGGGGAGGAGGTAGAATGGTTCCGGGGAGCCATGAAGGCGGTGTGCGATGCCGCCATGCCCCAGGCCAAGAACCTCCCTTGGCGGGCCGCCTACTGGTGGACGGGCGAAATTGGTGATCTGAGACGAGATTGTTTCGCAGCCCGTCGCCAGTGGCAAAGGGCCCGCAGAAGAAGGACATTCCGCGACCCAGCGAGGGAGGAAGATCTGTACGGGCAGTACCCAGTTTTGGAGACTGCCCTACAGGCAGTCATCAGGGAGTCTAAATCCCGGGCATGGGACGAGCTCCTAGGCTGTTACCAGAAGGACCCATGGGGGCGCCCATACAAAATGGTGATGGGCAAGCTTAAGCCCTGGGCGCTTCCGGTCACGGAGATCCTCGACCCCCAGTTGTTGGGACGGGCAGTCGACACTTTGTTCCCACGAGAGAGGGAACACACCCGCCCTCCGCCGGACCACGAGGATGTGGATTGGTCCGACGAACTGGGGGTCACGGAGGAGGAGCTGGCCGGGACGATTGAACGGATGGGGGCCCGAAACACAGCTCCGGGCCCCGATGGCGTCCCCGGCCGTGCCTGGGTGAAGGCTCTGCGCGTCTTCGGTCCGAGATTGAGACGCCTCTTCAGCGCCTGCATTAAGGATGGAGTCTACCCAGAACAGTGGAAGACGGGGCGGCTAGTCCTCATCCGGAAGGATGGGCGACCCGCCGACAATCCCGCGGCCTACCGGCCCATCGTGCTGTTGGACGAGGTGGGGAAGTTGTTCGAGCGGATTCTGGTATCCCGCCTCGTCCAGCACCTATCGCGATATGGCTTTAGGCGGAGGCGCAGCACTATCGACGCAATCCAGTCGATGCGCTCCCGCTGCGACTCGGCCACGTCCCGGGGCAGGGTGGCGTTAGGTGTTAGTCTAGACATTGTCAACGCCTTCAACACCCTGCCTTACGGGACGATAAGGGGGGCGCCGATACACCACAAGGCGCCCCCCTACATGAGGAGGATCGTCGGCGACTCCCTCCGGGACAGGAAGATTGTGTACAGGGGCCGGGATGGCCAGATGCACGAGAGGGACGTGGACTGTGGCGTACCGCAGGGTTCTGCGAAAGGTCCCACACTTTGGGACCTGGGGTAGGATCCGGTCCTGCAGGTCGAGCTCCCGACCGGTGTGAGCCTCACGTGCTTCGCAGATGATACGCACGTGTTGGCCGTCGGTCGGGGGTGGAAAAGGACTAGCCGCCTCGCCGAGATTGGCGTCGCTGCCGTTGCCGCGGGGATTCGGCGGCTGGGGCTTTAGCTAGTTCCCCACAAAACCGAGGCAATGTGGTTTTACTCGCCTCGGCGTGGGGTTGCGCCACCGCCCCAGTCGGTGGTCCATGTGAGTGGAGTCGACGTCCAGGTGGGGAAGGGCCACAGGTACTTGGGCCTCCACCTGGACAGCCACTGGCGCTTCGAAGAGCACTTCGGTCGTCTGGCCCCTAGACTAGACAGGGCAAGCAACGCGCTTGCCCGTCTACTGCCCAATATCGGGGGGCCCAACGAAAAGGTTCGCCGTCTCTACGTGGGGATCTTGCGGAGCATGGCCCTCTATGGTGCGCCCATATGGGCGAACGCCCTGATGGATTCCCGGCGCAGCCAGCAACCGCTGCGCCGGGCTGAGAGGAAGACAGCCATTAGGGTAATCGGAGGTTAACGCACGGTCCGCTACGAGGCGGCGATGACCCTGGCGAGGGTTGCCCCTTCAAGTTCCAGGCGGAGGGTGACGCCAAAGTCTTCTGGCGTCTGCGTGCCCTTCGTCTGGACGGGATCCCGCCAGAAGAGATGACCGAAGCTGTTGCTACGATTAGGTGCCAGGCCCGGCAGAGAGCCCTGGGTCGGTGGCGACGCGAGCTCGTCGAGAGCGGCGCCAGCGCGTGGCCGGGGCGGTCCTTCCAGTGCTCAAGAAATGGAGGGACCGCGGCCACGGAAGGCTCACGTTTAGGAGCACACAGGTGCTCACCGCACATGGTTGGTTCGGTGAATTCCTGCACTGGATCCGGGCGGAGGGGACGGCAGCATGCCATCAATGCAGAGCGGGGTGGGACACCGCGCAACATACCCTGGAGCACTGCCCAGCGTTTGCGCGGGCCCGTCACGCCCTGCGGTGCGAAGTTGGTGGTGATGTCTCGCCGGCGGCACTTGTCATAGAGATGCTCGCCGGCGAGAATCAGTGGAGGGCGGTGACCGGTTACTGCGAGACGGTCATCCGTGACGGTGGGCCGTGAAGATGTTACGTACCAGGCCCACCGCCCCCAACGGGGAGAAGAGGATGGTGGGGGCACCCTCTCCCCCTGAAGGGGAGTTCTGTGGGGGGACACCAGTCAACCCCCGGAAGAGGAGCACCGGGGAGGGGCGAACGCCCCTGCCCCAACACCGATCGCGCGGCCCCGCGAAGCTTATGCGAGGCCGCAGGGCCGCAGGGAGCCGGGGCTGGGGTCTCGGTCCCTATTGCACGCGGACCGAGGAGTGCCGTCATCGGGTATGGCCCCCGATGGCGGCGGAGTTTGGCACGTAGGGGGAGGGCCAAATCTAGACCCTCCCCCGAGCAAGGCGACATCAAAGCGCCATGGGTGTTTGGGTCCGATGTTGTTCGTCAGAGGTCCAGGGGCCCTCCCCAACACCCAGCGTAGGCCACCGTGGGGGTTTTAGCCGGTAAAAATCCGGCACTACCCTCGGCTCCTCCCCAGGAGGGCTGGGGCGTCTTTCGAAGATTTCCCGAAGATTGTGGATCTGCGCTGGGCGTCCACTGTGGCCGGGCGCATGGTGCAAAATTGAAGGGTGGCGGCGAGCGAGACGCTGAGTGATCACCTATACATCAGCTACTCCCTCCCCGCCGCCCCTAGGCCGGCGCGTGGCCCGCCACTGCGTCGCTGGGTGCTGGACAAGGACATGCTGATGGCCGCAGCCCTTGCCGGGCTGGTCGCGGACGTTGAGGGGGAGGCCAAGTGGTTCCGGGAGGCAATGACTGCAATATGCGACACCGCCATGCCCCGGGCCCCGCGGCTGCCCCCCCCCCCCCCCCCCCCGGAAGGCGGTGTACTGGTGGTCGGGCGACATTGCGGATCTCCGATACCAGTGTCAGCACGCCCGGCGCCAGTAGCAGCGCGCCCGAGGGGCTCGAGTCCGCCACCCGGCGAGGGAGGATCTGCTGAAGGGCACATACCAGGTCTTCGTGGTAGCCCTGAGGCAGGCCATCAGGGACGCGAAATCCCAGGCGTGGGAGGATCTCCAGGGCTCTCTGGACGAGGACTCGTGGGGGGACCCGGATGGTCACGGGCAAGCTCCGCGCACGGGCGCCCCCGGTCTCGGTGGGCCTGGACCCCCAGCTGCTGACGCGGGTAATAGACACCCTCTTCCCCAGTTCCGGGGGAATGTTGCACCCGCACCACCAGCAAGGGCCGACGGAGCTCGTCGCCTGTCCCGCCGACCTGGGGATCACAGAGGAGGAGCTGGACGATGCCATTAGAAGGCTCGGGGCCAAGAACACCGCCCCGGGCTTGAACGGCATCCCCGGCCGCGCCTGGGTTATCGCGTCCGGCGTCCTAGGTCCGAGGCTGAGCCGCCTCTTCAACGCCGCGCCGCTTTGGAGCAGGGGGTGTTCCCCTCGATTTGGAAGGAAGGGCGGCTGGTCCTCCTCCGAAAGGACGGACGGCCCGCAGATTCTCCCTCTGTGTACCGGCCCATTGTGCTGTTGGACGAGGTGGAAAAGCTCTTCGAGCGTGTCATCGCAAACCGCCTCGTCCACCACCTGTCGAGCGTTGGCCCCGATCTGGCCGACATCCAGTTCGGGTTTAGCGAGGGTCGCAGCACCATCGACGCTATCCAGCGGGTGCGCACCCTCGCCGAGTCGGCCACGTCCCGGGGTGGGGTGGCGATGGGCGTCTCATTGGACGTTACAAACGCGTTCAACACCCTGCCCCGTGGGACGATGAGGTTTTGAGAGAACCAAAGGAAGGTTACGTGCACTGCTGCTATTGTTGATGCTGCCTTTTATCTGGACGGCTAATCAACCCTGATTTGGCACATCAATCAAGTTTGACACCTTCTCAGCTTGTCTTACGAAAGGGCAACTGCAACACACATTGCGAGCCGCCCACGGTTGCCATAATGGTATGTCACTCCCGCACAAATAACCGAAGGAAGGGTAAGTTTGAACCAGGAAATTTTAATTTCAATCGCAGCCTCAACCCTAGTCTCAATTTCAGCTTCATACATTATAAACTAATCAAACGCAAACACAATTGCATAACCTAATTCAAACATAGTTTGCTCTCTGTTAATTACAAACCGGCGATGGCTTCTGGAAGCTGTCGTCTGCTCACCAAGTATCGGGCTCTCTGTCAGAAATATGCAAACGATTGTGCTAAACCCTCATGTAACCAAGTATAGCCTAAATCTATGAATGCTTCTTTCATATCTCTTATATCTCCTGTGGCACTATGGCTCGTCTGTCCGACCAACTAGCAAAGAAGAGAACTGTATTAATTGAATTGAACTCCCTTTGGAGGCGGGGATTGTAGAACCCGTCCCCAGCTTCCTTGGCCCGACGTCGTTAAAAATGAAGCAAAAGGGGTCGCGCGCGAAGTCCTTATTATAGCTAACGGCGGGTTTCACGTGCATGGGCGCGACTTGGCCACACTCCTTGGACGTTGACTGATGGCTGATCCACTGACCTGTTTTTATCATCACCCGCAAGCGGGCGGCGGAATCCGCTCGTCGCTCGTCCGCATTTTTCACCCATCTCTCGATGAGGCGCTTCGCCTCCAACGAGTGGCTCACGCGGTTCGGGTGATCTCTGACCTGCTGAAGTCTCAATTATACTCAAACTTCAATTGTGCAACTGCTTGGGCAAGCAGCTAGGGAACTAACCAACTGCGATCACCGGCTCATCAACGGTTGAATCCATCCAATCTTAAATCTAATTTCTAGCTCACATATGTACCTAAAACCAGAGTACGAAACCTCTCATAACTCTAATGTAACCTTTCACTCTGTGAACATCGTTTCTAGCATTCTGCTGATCCTAAATCCTGAAATAGTGATCAGCAGCCTATTTTGTGAACTTACATTTATGGCCCTTTAGCTTCAACTCCCACGTTAATACAAAACTCAATTTACGAATCCCTCTCAACTTCTAATCCCTAGTATAGATTCATAATTCATAATTATGAATTATCAACTCTAGCTCCCTGTTGTCCTTAATTTGGAAATGTTGAACTATAACATACTCTTTTATGCAAACTACATTCTATCAACCTAAATATAATTGCATTTCCTGCGCTGCACGACTGTCAATCGGCAACCTCAAACTCCAGGCTCATCACGTTCGTGTCCTGGTTCTTTGCTGGGCTATGATTTGAAATATGGAATTGAATTTCCCCTGGAGGCGGGGGTAACAGAATACGTCTCCAGCCTCCCTGGCTTGTCGTAAAAGGCGACTAAAAAGGGACCTCGCGCGGAGTCTCTCCAGATTGGCGCCTTCAGGCCGTCGTACACGGACGC
Organism: Osmia bicornis bicornis; assembly: GCF_907164935.1. NCBI lineage: Eukaryota > Metazoa > Arthropoda > Insecta > Hymenoptera > Megachilidae > Osmia > Osmia bicornis. Next base: position 11,554,637 of record NC_060221.1, read on the forward strand.
GGCTCGCTTGCAGTTCTTCTTACATCGGCCGATGGTCGTCTCATCGACTTAGTTCTGGACATTACGTGCGAGTGGGCGACTTAATACGCTCATCGCCCGCCGGTGCACGCCTTTCACCCGCTTGACGAGACGCTTAAAACTTCTAGCTCTCACGCCTAATTTTAAATCCAATCATGAAAACTCAATTCTAATACATGCTTCATTGTTCGAATACCTACCTATCTCCCTGGCAACGCTTAATTTTGAGAAAGATTCGCATCAATTGCCTTCGCGGGACTGTATTAATTGCCTCTTAATTTTATTCTTATGATAAGTTAATTCAAATCTACGACTCTTCTCAATTCTCAATCATAATACTAACATAGTCCTTCAACTACGAATCATTGACCCTGGTTCCTTGTCAACTTTAGAATTTTTGACTATTTCAAGATTGCGTTTCATCAATTTAATCATAATTGCATTTTGCACAGCATGATTTTCAATTGATGACCTCGAGTTTCAGGCGCATTAAGCTCGCGTCTCGACCCTCTCCCGGACTCCGATCCGCGGTTGATTTTCCTTACCGTACTCCCCGTGTGGGCCCTTCCCAACTGCTATTTGCCAAAGGTGACGGAACTCGTTAACCCGGCTTCGGACTGCCTGGCCTGCATACTGCACCCATTAAATTTTTAAGTCGGATTTTGTATGGCTTGGCAAGTTGCCCGTGCGGAAGTGCTCCTTCGCGGCTCCCCTTCCTCCCTGCTCTCGCTCAGCGTGGACTCACGAGCTCGCCTTCGCCTCAATTTTCCAGACACGCGAATAATATACTTGGCATCGATTGTGCCGGTAATGATCAACTCAATGAGTGAACCCTACCTTCGAACTTCTGTGTATGTGCCCTATTTTATGACACGAGTACAGCATTCCTATTACTGGACTGGGTAAACACAAACATTAAGTTATGATCAAGCAATAATGCCTGCAAGGTGTCCATTTATTAATAACATTCTACGTAACTCCTTACCTTCCCTTACAAATATTTTCTTGACATATAAATTCACAGATAAACTCGCGGATACAATAATACACATACTAAACTCACATACTTAACTCACATACTCGCAAACATAATTAGGTGGTCGGGTTGAGTACGTGCGTGCGTTTGGCTTGCCCTCACTAATGCCATTAATTTTGCCGGTCTGGCCTCACCGGCGCCCGCGGCCACCCCTCGCCCGGGATCCGCGTGTGCCGCGGGAGTGACGGGAGCCTCGCCGGCGGACTCGACGAGGCACCATTAACCCTGCGCGTTCTCTTGCTCTCTCCACACTCTCCTGTTTGGTCATCAGCTCGGTTACAAACGATATAAGAGAGCGTCGCCTTCGTCTATCCAGAAGACAGCTTGCAAACGACTCTGGAGTTAGCTCTCCTACCTCCAGGTATATAAGTGTTCGTTGCACTGCCCAACGACCACACACACACACTGTGTGGCACGCATCATCGTCCACTGGAGGATCGCAAAACCAGCAGCTCGGGGACGGACTTCTTCCTATCCGATGGAGATAATGAGCAAAGCATCCGTGACCTGTCATCACCTGCGCCAGATTATAGGTTAGGTAACGTGCTCCATTGCTCTCCACCCACGCCTCGATGTTGGGAATCAGCCTGCGAGTCCAGGCGCCGCTCTCCGAGGTTGTCCATCGAGTTTGCCAGAGATCAAAGGTGTCATATTCCACCACCTGCGGCAGATTCACGCGCTCTTCCGGTCCTCCGCCTCCTCGTACCCATACAAAGCGGCCCTTATTAACAAGTCCCACGGCATGCAACCTGACAGCGTGCACAATGCCTCTGATGAAACGGTACGATACGCGCGTGTCACGCGCAGTAACCCCAACCGCTGTGTCGATGTCAATCGCTGTCTCACACATCCGTACTCCACCGCCTCGCACCATACCGGAGACGCATACAAAACTATAGATTCTAGCACTCGGTAATACAGCAAACGCGGTTTCGGACCGCATCCTCGTGGATTCGGTAGCAGCCGCGAGAGGAGCTGCGCTACTTTCACTGCCTTCTCACATACCCGTCTCATTTGACTATGAAAGAGTCTGCTATTACTGAACATCGCACCAAGGTACCTAATCGAGCGCGATGTCCTGATTATCGCGGCCTCGTACGATAGTACAAGTCCGTCGGGTACGCGCCGCCCAGTTAAGAACACTGCTTCAGTTTTCTCTTTCGCGAGAACCAGTCTCTCTCTCTCGTACCACGCCCCCACCACACGTAAGGCATGTTCTGCCAGCTCGCGCACTCTGTCTAATGATCGGGCTACTATAAGCAGCGCCATATCATCCGCGAAACCCACGGTTGTCACGCCTGGTGGCAGCAGCATCTCCAGCAACCCGTCGTACGATAGGTTCCACAACAGTGGTCCCAACACTGATCCTTGTGGCACCCCACCAAATACAGCTGCTTCCACCCACTCACCGCTTGGCGTCCGGGTTCCCACTCTTCGCTCGCTTAAATAGCTACGTAACATGTCCATTATTATCGTCGGAAACCCACAGCGCTCGGCTGCAGCCAGGATGCGGTCCGAACGCACTGTATGAAATGCATTTTTCACATCCAGGGTAATTAGCAGACAGGGATTTCGCCCTCTGCGCGCACGATCCCACTCCGACATGACCACCTTCATCGCCTGATGAGTTGATCTGTCAATCTGATGAGTTGAACCCAAATTGACGCACCGACAGCCCTCCAGACAGGCGAATCGCTTCTAGCATTAACACGCGCAAAGCATATTCGAAACACTTCCCCTTGTCTGACAGCATGCAAAGCGGTCGAAGGTCGGAAAGAGAATTACAGGCTTTCCCGGCCTTCGGTATTAAAGCCAGACTCCCTACTTTCCAAGCCCTTGGAAAGTGTCCTAGCCTCAGACAGGAATTGAAAAGGGCACAAACCCAGCCGGATGCAGTGTTACGCAGAACGTGAACGGCCTCGCCAGAGATTTCATCTGGACCCGGAGCTTTTCCTTTCATCAACATCCCCATTGCGTACCTCACATCTTCGTTCGTGAACACGTCCCCCTGGCGCGAGTTGCCCTCCCCTGGGCTTCAGCATCTCTTTCTGGTGTTAGAAGGATCAGCGCTTGACCCTGCGGCTATCCCCGCGATCTCGCGTGCGTTGGATGCCGACGACGTTGACGCTCCTTCCTGACGAGGCCAGATCAATGAAGCCTGCGCTGCTTCTTCTCCTCTTGCTTCGTCTTCCTCCTCTTCTTCTGCTGCACTACTCCTTGGGATGGCAGCTTCTTCTTGTCGCTCCTGCTCCGCCACGAAAAGCGCGGACACCGTTGCGTGGAACTCCTCTCGGTTGAGGCGAACCAGGGGCGATTTCCCCTTCAGACGATTCATGTCCGCCTTGTAGGGTTTCCCCCACGGATCTTCTTCGATAGTCGAGACCATCTCACTCCACGATGCCTCTTTAGCTCGTCGCAATGCCAAGGATAAGGCACGTCGGCTTTCCAGCATCTCCATGCGATACGGGTGCGCCTGCTGTCGTACTGCCGTCGGGCTCCGGGGAGCCACCTTCTGCCAGCGGTGGCGGAGACGCTTTGCTTGGAGACAAAGATCTGCTATCTCCTGGCTCCACCATGGGACATTTTGTATTTTCCTCCTCTTGCGGGTCGGCGATGGTGGACGGGTTGACTGAAAGAGCGTCTCTAACTCCTCAATCACTTCATCAATTTCGGCCACGGTGCACAGCGGGGGTAGCGCGGACTGTTCCGATGGACCGGCTGCTGGAGCTCCTCTCTCTTAACTACGTTGAACTGTTGGATCCAGGGATCCTGGCATCGGTAACTGGCCGTTCACTATTCCCCTCCACGCCTCCATGTCCGGGCGACCTAGTCTCGCCTCCCAAAGAGAATCCTCGGGCGAACCAATAGCCTCTGGTCTCGCTTTAAATCGATGAATAAGATAGCGGTGATCCGACCCCGAATAGCGCGTGGACACTGTGGACCTAGATATTCGAGGGGGTGTCCCATTTGGACGTCGACCGATTGGACGCGTCCCGATTGGACGCGTCCCGATTGGACGTGTTCCTTTTGGACGCCGTGCCGTTTGGACGTCGTGCCATTTGGATTCGCGCCATATCTTTTATAATCATTGCCTTTGGAAATCGACAGATGGTGGTATTGTTTGTCGATTTAAATTCCTATGCTATTTGAATGCGTATGCATGCTAAAGTATATGATTACATATATCTAACGATAAGGTCAAGTGGTTATGTGTAACGTTTGACAGATATAGGTTGTAGTGAATAACATGTGGAAATTGACTACAGTTACTTTCTTACAAGATATATCTGGAAGTATGTTTAAGGTAAAAGAAATATTAAACCTTACTTTCTTCAATACATTCTTTATGCCAAATTAATGTTGTTGAGTAAAATGAATCAATATATAATAATATGATTTATTCTTTTTTTTTTCCAGCATTTATTCAGACATTGATGAGGAAATTACAACCAATAAATTATGCAGTAGGAAAATTGAATAGATCCATTAAATAAATCAAACAGTATGGAATAAAATAAGACAAATAAATAGAACAATTAAGAAAAATGTACCCTGAAAACAGATGCAATTACATTCTCGCAGGATATATCAGGAAATATGTCTCAGGTAGAAGAAATATTAAACCATATTTTTTTCAATACATTCTTTATTATAAATTAATGTTGTTGAGTATAATGTAACAATATATAATAATATGATTCCTTCTTCTTTATTTTCAGCGTTTGATCAGACATGGAGGGGAAAATTGCAACAGAGATATTATGGAGTAAAAGTATTAAATAGATACAGTGCAGAAATTATTCGAGCAAGAGCAGTATTAAATTAGATAAGTTTGTCTTGCACGTCATAGACTTTAAAAACAATGTAATACCAGCATATTTCAAATACATAGTTTAATAAAAGTAGATGAATCCCTTAAACTTTAACTTCCTATTCTAATTTCCTTAATATAGAATTTAAGTTACAATTCACAGTGTTTTCTTCTACTTTCAAATAAGTAATTTTACCAAGTAATAATTTATAAAAAAAATAATTTGAAACAGAGTTTCTATTTCACTATTCACTTGTATCTTTTTCATAGCGCTTGTATTGTGTTTAGAAGTCTTGAATTTGTCTCAATCGAGTTGAACAGTTGTATTGAAATATTCCATTCTGAATAAATGCTGAAAATAAAGAAAAAGAAATCATATTATTATATATTGATACATTGTACTCAAAATCATTAATTTGGAATAAAGAATGTATTGAAAAAAATAAGATTTAATATTTCTTTTACCTTAATCATATTTCCTTATATATCCTGCGAGAAAGTAATTGCATCTGTTTTCAGAGTACGTTTTTCTCATTTGTCATAGTATTTCATTCCGCAGTGTTTAATTTGTTTAATGTAACTTTTCAACTTTTCTACTCCGTAGTTTTTTGGTTGTAATTTCCTCATCAACGTCTGAATAAATCCTGAAAATAAAGAAAAAGAAATCATATTATTATATATTGATACATTGTACTCAACAACATTAATTTGGAATAAAGGATGTATTGAACAAAATAAGGTTTAATATTTCTTTCACCTTAAACATATTTCCAGATGTATCATGCAAGAAAGTAATTGCATCTGTTTGCAGAGTACGTTTTTGTCATTTGTCCTAGTATTTCATTCTACGCTGGAAAGTATCTTCAATGTATCTATTCAACCTTTATACTCCATCATTTTTTGGTAGTATTTTCCCCATCAATATCTGAAAATATAGAAAAAGAAATCATATTATTACATATTGATATATTGTACTTAACAACATTAATTTGAAATAAAGGATGTATTGAAGAATATTTACAAGGTTTAATATTCCAACTGTAATATTCCATTGTTCACGCTAATTGGAAAAAGGATTAAAACATTTAGAAACAAAGAAGACTTATGGAGAAAAGATAGAAAAGGATATTCAACTACTTAATGTTAATGAATTAATACCATAGGTAAATATAACCTAAAATCTTACAAAACGGAATTCACTAAATTTCTTAACAATTGTAATAGATAATATTAATTACATGTAGTCCGACAATATATTGTGCCTGTTAACATTTATTTTTGTTGGTAATCTCCAGTACTCCAAAATTTTCTAGCGAAACACGTAGCACATGACAAAACGTAACGCGTTATGCAGCTGACGCGATATAACTGTAGAAATCAATAGGAACCGATGATTCCACTATTGTTCCACGCATTTTCACGATCAACCCCTTTTTTTACCGAAAATCAGGAGTACTTTCCAATTTGTTAACGTGGGAAGGTGCCTATCATGAAAAATATGTTATTCTAAATATGACGCAATAAAATAGTAAAAAATCGAAAAAATCATTATTTCAACTATGTTTCCATGTATATGCATGATCGACCACTCTTTTTACTGAAAATCGCGAAAACTTTTCACTTTTTCAACGAGTAAAGGTGCTTATCATAAAAAATAAGTTGTTCTATATATATATTTATATATGACGCAATAAAATAGTAAAAAATCGAAAAAATCAATATTTCCACTACAGTAAAACCTGGATAAATGCAACCAACATTGGGACCCAGTGGTTGCATTTATCCAAGCGAGGTGTCGAATCTCGGATTACACGCGACGACCAGCCAAGCGTGAACGTAGAAAGAGACAGACAGTGGTGGAAAGAGAGAGGTCCGATGATCAAAGGAAAGAGCCGAAACGTATCGGTGTGACTAATACTAATTGAAGTATAAAACTTTTTTATTTTTGACTTTTTTTTATTGAAACTTTTACTAACGCATCGGTGAAATTTTTCTGATTACAATGGTACCAAACACGATATAGTTTCAATTATAATTACTTGCTAAAATTGATGTTAAAGGTTGGCGAAAAGCAACAGAGATCGACATCAAAACCAGTCGCGGTGTTGGCTCTGGTTTCAAAGGTTTCATTTATCCAAGCACGGTGGCGATTCTGGGCATTTAATGTTGCATTTATCCAAGCAAGGTGTCGATTCTGGGCATTTAATGTTGCATTTATCCAAGCGAGGTGTCGATTCTGGGTATTTAATGTTGCATTTATCCAAGCGAGGTGTCGATTCTGCGTCTGTACACATGTTTTCTATTCAGCCGACATGCCGACTCTGTGTCCGTACACATGTTTTCTATTCAGCCGACATGCCGATTCTGAGTCCGTACACATCTTTTGTATTCAGCCGATATCATTTATGTTCAGTTGTGGTGTCAATTCTATGTTGTTTATTCGATTACTATTGTTTATAAATATAATTCAAACTATATCGTGATTGGTGTCATTTTAATCAGAAAAATCTCACAAATGCGTTAGTAGAAGTTTAATTAAGAAAAAGTTAAAAATAAAAAAGTTTTATCGTTCAATTAGTATTAGTCACATCGATATTACGGTCGGATCATATTACACGGTTTCCTCGCCGAGCGGCTCGGTTCGGCTTAGGGGGATCCCCCCAAGTGGAGGGGATAGCGATGTTGCACTTATCCAAGCATTCTTTCGTTGCATTTATCCAGGTTTTACTGTATTTGTCCACGCATTTTCATGATCAACCCCTTTTTTTACCGAAAATCACAAGTACTTTCCAATTTGTTAACGAGGGAAGGTGCTTATCATGAAAAATAAGTTGTTACGTAAACGGTTCAATAAAATTGTAAAAACCGATAAAATTGACAATTCGACTATTTCTCCATGCATTTACAGATGTCCAAGTAAGAGCAAACTGAAGGATGAATCGCTTATTTCATGAAGCAAATACAGTCAGGGAAACTACGTATAACTTTTGACAGGTATAGGTTAGAGTGAACCACATCTTGAAAGTACTTATCGAATTTCATATTGCAGGAAGTAGAATGCAGGATCGAATAATGTTGTCCAGTAATAAATACGCGAAAGTTTATTTGAGTTTAATATAACTTTTTATGTTGCTGACAATGGCATGGCATGGTACGTACATTCATACGTACTCTTGGCTGCTCTTCCTAAAGTAGCATGTATCTCTGTACAAAAAGAAAAAGAGCATATAACAGTGGCTTTTCAATAATTGAATATGACAATCAAAATCAAAATGGGGGTATATTTGCCATTATTTGGTAAGTAATTTGGTGGATTCCAAGTATGGGTGCAGTTGAATATAATGTATCAATATATAATAATACGACTTCTTGTTCTTTTTCTATATTTTCAACGTCTGTTCGCACATTGATGGAAAAATTACAACCAAAAAATGATGGAGTTGAAAAGTTAAATAGATACATTAAAGAAATTAAACAGCATAGAATGAAATACTAGGACAAATAACTTAAACGTACTCTGAAAACAGATGCAATTACTTTCTCGTATGATATATCTGGAAATATGTTTAAGGTAAAAGAAATATTAAATCTTATTTTTTTCAATACATTCTTTATTCCAAATTAATGTTGTTGAGTATAATGTAGCAATATATAATAATATGATTTCTTTTTCTTTATTTTCAGCATTTATTCAGACATTGATGAGGAAATTACAACCAAAAAATTATGAAATAGAAAATTTGAATAGATCCATTAAAGAAATTAAACAGTGTGGAATGAAATACTAGGATTAATAACAGAAACGTACTCCGAAAACATATGCAATTACTTTCTCACAGGATATATCAGGAAATAGGTTTAAGGTAAAAGAAATATTAAACCATATTTTCTTCAATACATTCTTTATTTCAAATTAATGTTGTTGAGTACAATGTATCAATGATAATAATATGATTTCTTCTTCTTTATTTTCAGCATTTATTCATACATTGATGAGAAACTTACAACCAAAAAATTATGGAGTAGAAGATTTTGATAGATACATTGAACAAATTATAAAAAAAAGAGGATTATTAAATTAGATAAGTTGGTATTGTAAATCATAGTGTCAGAATATTTTAAATAAATAAATTAATAGGAGAAAATGAGACTTAGTTTGTAATTTCCTGTTCCAATTTCCTTAATATAGAATTTAATTAACAGTTCGCATTGTCTTCTTCTAGCTGTAAATAAATACTTTTGTCGAGTGAAAATTCATAAATAAAAAAAATAAGTTGTAATATTGTTGTAATTACTTCACTCTTCGTTCCGACTACAACAGTCCAACTGAAATATTCCAATACTCAATCCAATCAGAAAAGGTATTAAAACATTTAGAAACGATCTTATTCAAAGAAGACTTATGGAGAAAAGATAGAAAAGGAAATTCAATTACTATGAATTAATGTTTTATTTCACCATAGGTAAATATAACGTGTGTGAAGTTAGCCCCGCACTTTTCGAATTTTGTATTTTTTGAAATTGTGCTGAATTGTGCTACTTACAATCTGCGAGATACATGCGTTAAAAGTTGATATTAGCTTAAGTGTCAATATAAATTAACAAAAAAGGGTGAGGTGATTAAAAAATTGAGATTTTCGAATTTTCTTTGATTGTGCCGGATTGTGTTAGACTAGCACAGTAACTTTTTCTAATGACAAAATTTCGTCAGTTCGCCAGATTTCGCAGCACTGGCAAAGTTAGGAATCAGACGTTAGGAATTTGCATGCGTTTAAAACCTGGATAAGTGCAAGGTGGCTATCCCCTCCACATGGGGGGATCCCCCTTGGGGATGATCCGAACCGTAATATCGGTGTGACTAATACTAATTCAATGATAAAATTTGTTTATTTTTCACCTTTTCTTAATGAAACTATTTCTAATGCATTCGTGAGATTTTTCTGATTAAAATGACACCAAACACGATATAGGTTGAATTATATTCATTTATTTATTTATTTATTCAGAATATGCTGCGGAAATATTAACTGCAAATTAGGTGCTTTATGATGTGAGGAAAAGCCCGTGATTTCCATGAAACCGGACAGTTTATTCCTATTGAAAATTAAAGTAATTTACAAGCTAACAATAATAATAGAATAATAATAGAATAAATAAACAATAATAATAGAATAAACAACATAGAATCCGACTCCTCGTCTGAATACAAACGATGTGTACGGACGCAGAATCGACGAAATATTCTACAAGTATGTTGAAAATGTGTGTTTCTCAGCTGTAATGAATGGTTATATAACCGTATATGTTGTTCGTCAAGTTTTAATATATGATACTGATAATTAATATACATATATACCACTTTTTGCGTTACCCGGAACCAATGTCGTGGACGTAGCGGTATTCTGGCTCCTTTCTGTTTTCTTGCGCTTTTTTTGTATTTTTACATTTTTTTGTGATTTTTAATTTAGGTTTTTTGTTTTTTAAATATTGTTGTTATTTTGTTGTTCATATTAATGTTATCTGTAATATTATAAGTCTGAATATATATTTTATATACACATTATATTTAGGAGCAAAACGCCAAATAAAATTTGTTATTCTAAAATGAAAAAAATTCTATCTTTTTTAAAAAACATACAAGATAAAGATATAAAATTTGAAGAAGGGAAAAATTCATGAAATCTATGTTATCTTTCAAGTATATCTTTCAGATATATAAGATGTATAATATTGTAGGCGGCTGTATGGGAATTCCTCCTACTTCTTTGATTAAGGAAACGTATCAGGATCAATGTGTGGGTGTGACGGAATTAATAAATCCGAGCGTGTTAATTGTATCACCGATCTATTGTATTTTTACTTGTCACAGCCGTCGTCAGTTAACTAACCTCACCGTGCCCGTACATTTGCACGAAACCTTACGCGGGGGCGCGGGAGGCAATATGTAAACAAACATACATATACATGGCTTTCCGTTGTCGACTCTGAACATCACATGCCTACAATATATTTAAAAAGAATTTGCTTCACATGTAATATAGATTATTAAATGCGGTTTTATTTTATATTCTTTGGATTTGACCCTTGTATTTCTAACTAAATCGTTGAATTCTATCCATTGTGATTGTTGATATGAGTACCCTACATAGTGCCCGTTCTCATAAGTATCACCGTAACGTGCTACTATGCCCGCCAAAAGAAAGGAATTATCGCCAATCTGAATTTTTGGCCGAAATTCTGCAAGAGAGTGCTCTTTCTCTGTATCATTTTCTTTTACATCACATTCTATAAATATTTGTTTTCCGTATTTTATATTTCTGTTCATACGTTGCTTACAGCAGATGGATCTATTATTTGGCATACCTTCTGATATAGCCATGGATAGCTCGCAATACCCGTGCTTTATAATAACATCTACATTAATAGGAATTAATACAGATTGACGCATGATAATGTGTGAACATACGGCGCAATTTTTTATTTCTGTATAACTAGGATTGTCTTTGAAAATATATTGTGCAACATTTCCTACGCTTGAAAAACAGTTTATAGTTATATAATTTTTGTCGATCTGAGTTTTGAAATTATTAACATCCATTAATATTTCAGCTCTTAATTTGTATGTGTTTTGGCTGCAACCATTTTTTAGAAAGCAATGAACGAATTTCATAATGTTAGTATAGGATGTTTCAATACTATTTTTATAATATTCATTAATGCAGGCACATGCAATTATAGATACGATACTATCAAACCCGCATGTATTGGTAACCGCAACTCTTTTTTTATTGGTAGTTACAAAGGGACATAGATTACCATTTTGTAGATTTGCAACTCCTATGCGCGTCTTTCCCGTATGACTTATATCCCAGTCCGGGCAATTGTCCAGATATGTTTTTCTTTTATTTGTTTGTGTCGTGTTTTTATTTCTCCAATTGTGCTCTAAATTCAATTCGTTTGTATCGCTTGCTATAATACCCTCAGAATTAAATTCTACTTTCATATTTGTCGGAGAATTAGAGTCGGTTTCATACTTTCTTGATTGATTGAGCACAATTGGAGAGTTCGATATGTCTTCAGGTTGGTTGCTTTCTTCGATAGTTGAAATAAGTTCAGTCTTACTTATCGAACTACTGATGACGTCATTCTTTGTGGCTGACACATTATTATTAACAGAAATCAGAGAGCCATGTGTCGACATAGCCAATAGTGATCTGCCCGCAAACGACATTAAATGAGTGATCACAAATTTATCTGCTCTCATTGGACGTTCTTTATTCTTTAATAAGATATGCTTAATATCTTTCATCTCAGACTCTACAGATGATGAGCTAACATTTATTTGTCCATATCCAAAAATAGGGATCATTACTCCCGAATATAATGGAAAATAAGCAAGAAGTGTTTTTAGTTTTTGACTTAACTGCGGAACGTAATATGGATTTGCCATGTCACATTGTATTTTGGTTTCTGCTAGCATTTTGCGACAATCTTCAAGAAGATTATTAGACCACGATGCAATGTTACAATTTCTTATTTCCAAATCAAAATCTTCATCTTGTGTATTGTCATTATCTTTGTCATCTAGTGACACCTCTTCGATGCCTTTTATATGATTCGTTATAAGGACACGAGCAGTTTCCGATGGAGAATCATTTCCCTCATTATCTTTTCCAATTTCCTCGCTGAGGGATAATGAAATAATACTTTTTGCTATTTCGACAAAATGAGAAAAGTTTGTCTGCTTTGTTAATAAAGCCATAGCGCGTACATAAAATTTTTTTACTTTCGGATTTAATTGCGAAAAGAATTTCCATTTAGCAACCATATGCATGTAGTGGCAAATATCAAGCCGTATAAAGCATTTTGGAGTTTCAACAGAATGTTCTGTTAAAATTAGAGCAAAACAAGTTGTTAAATAATGTTTTAAGTTAGAATATTGGCCAAAAGCTTTCACAATAGCATTAAGTAACGCCATATCAAAATCGCATACGACTGATCGAGGAATTGGAAAATTTGCTTTTCTAATCGATCCAATACGCAAGAATTCACTTAACCAATATTGAATAGCATTGACATTTTGCACAGCGCTCAACATTTGAAATACTGGCATCTTATAGTTAGGTGTATCCGTAACGGCTTGATATAAATAAATATGTGACGACAGTTGCCCATTTGGTAAATTAAATTTTTTTATTAATGAACCGGTTCCATCAATATAAAGTGTATCGTGATATTCCAAGTAAATAATCATTTGTTCAGGTGTCCAATAATGAACAAAAAATGGATCATAACCTATACTATGAATGGAACCTGCATGATTTGTATATTTCATATTTTGCAGATTAGTATATGCACACGATCCTTTGACTTGCAAGTTAAGATCTTGTCTTTCTTGTTTCGCCTTTCTCAAAGTAGAAGGTTTGTATAGATGTGGGGGTTCCGAATCATACAAAGTCATTATTTTTGTAGCTTCTTGTCTTCGCCATGTTGTCGCCGACAATGTACCCATTGCAAGAGATTGCGATATCTCTACTCTTTTTTGTCCACTGAAGGGACGTTTCTTTGTATGTGTGACGTCTGCATTAAAATTTCTTACACAGCATTCCATTTGCACATCTATGTTATCCTTAGGTTTATTAATAATTTTACCAATAAAATTTGATTGGCAATCTGGACATTTTGCAAAAATAGTTGCATAAGTGCCTATTTTAGATATTTTGCATCGTTTGAACATAAATGCACATGGTAACTTCGCGGTTTCATATATAAGTTCGAAAATTATATTTGTCCATCTACGGCGTCGTAATGTATTATAATTTCTCTGTACCTTGCTGTTAGATTTATAAATTACTGATTCGCAATCAATATCGTGCCATGTTTTCAAAGGTATAATGAGATTAAATTCTATATCTTTCTCCGTAGATGACAAATTAAATGATGAATTGTCATCATCAATACTTATATCAAGTTCAGCAGTAGTAGGTTTATCTAAATTATGATAACTTAAAACTTTCTCATATAATCCATATCTTTTTTGTAACAAAATGGTGTAAATGTATTTCGGGGAAATCTTTCCGTCTAATAAAGAACTTAATTCTTTATATACAGTAGATTTTGGACTAACTACTTTTCCATTTTCATCTAAAACGCATCTATATTTAGAGCAAAGTAATATTTTTTGTAGCCTGCCCACTGCATCCATGCTCAGACCTATAAGAACAATTCTGTGCGACTTAAATTGCAAGATGAGGAAAAAATCGAAAAAGTACTTTATTTTATTTCTTGAAAGAAATACCTTTTGCTCTTGAAGTACTTAGATTATAGTCACAAATCTATAAAACAACAGCGACAGTGTGTCGAAAGTTGCCGCCTGCGCTAGGCAAGTTATTCCCTCTACAATTACTAACATTATGACTGTTTCGAGTGCATGCGTTTGTTTTCTCGCCCTCGCGCGCCAGCCGCCAGCGCCTGCCTTTATACAATAAAAGCAGGATATATGCAAGAGAGATTGGGACCCAAACATAGTATATATCCAGCCGAAGTGTCGATTCTGCATCCGCACACATCGTTTGTATTCAGCCGAGGAGTCGGATTCTATGTTGTTTATTCTATTATTATTGTTTATTTATTCTATTATTATTCTATTATTATTGTTAGCTTGTAAATTACTTTAATTTTCAATAGGAATAAACTGTCCGGTTTCATGGAAATCACGGGCTTTTCCTCACATCATAAAGCACCTAATTTGCAGTTAATATTTCCGCAGCATATTCTGAATAAATAAATAAATAAATGAATATAATTCAACCTATATCGTGTTTGGTGTCATTTTAATCAGAAAAATCTCACGAATGCATTAGAAATAGTTTCATTAAGAAAAGGTGAAAAATAAACAAATTTTATCATTGAATTAGTATTAGTCACACCGATATTACGGTTCGGATCATCCCCAAGGGGGATCCCCCCATGTGGAGGGGATAGCCACCTTGCACTTATCCAGGTTTTAAACGCATGCAAATTCCTAACGTCTGATTCCTAACTTTGCCAGTGCTGCGAAATCTGGCGAACTGACGAAATTTTGTCATTAGAAAAAGTTACTGTGCTAGTCTAGCACAATCCGGCACAATCAAAGAAAATTCGAAAATCTCAATTTTTTAATCACCTCACCCTTTTTTGTTAATTTATATTGACACTTAAGCTAATATCAACTTTTAACGCATGTATCTCGCAGATTGTAAGTAGCACAATTCAGCACAACTTGCAGAATTCGAGTATCTGTCGCCATTCGTAAGTTATACGAATATTAAATTTTGTATTTCTAACAATTCAACATTTTTTATCTTCAAAATGAATAGAGATCTCGAGTTTTTATCGACGGCACAACGTAGCACGAGTTATCACAAATTATTAAAAAAAAAAAAAAGTTTGTTTCGGCAAAAGTGCGGGGCTAGTATAATTTTGTTTTTATTCATTTTCTTAATTGTTATTGATGTTATCGATCTCTCCTTTGCGGCACAATTCAGCACAAACATAGCACAATATGGCACAAAAAAGAAAAATTCAAAATTCGAAAAGTGCGGGGCTATCAAAAATTTGCCAGTGCTGCGAAATCTGGCGATCTGACGAAATTTTATCATTAGGAAAAATTGTTGTGCTAGTCTAGCACAATCCGGCACAATCAAAGAAAATTCGAAAATCTCAAATTTTTTAATCACCCCACCCTTTTTTTGTTAATTTTCATTGACACTCAAGCTAATATCAACTTTTAACACATGTGTCTCGCAGATTGTAAGTAGCGCAATTCAGCACAACTTGCAGAATTCGATTATCTATCGCCGTTCGTAAGTTATACGAATATTAAATTTCGTATTCCTAAAAGTTCAACATTTTTTATCTACAAAATGGATAGAGATATCGAGTTTCTATCGACGGCACAACGTAGCACAAGTTATCGCAAATTATCTAAAAAAAAAAAACTTTATTTCGGCAAAAGTGCGGGGCTAGTATAATTTTGTTTTTATTTATTTTCTTAATTGTTATTGATGTTATCGACCTCTCCTTTGCGGCACAATTCAGCACAAACATAGCACAATACGGCACAAAAAAGAAAAACTCAAAATTCGAAAAGTGCGGGGCTATCAAAAATTTTGTTTTTTAAAATTTTCTTGAGTACGCTTTGACTTGCAGAGTTGCGGTTTACGGCACAATACGGCACAAACTTAGCACAATACAGCATAATTTCAAAAAATACAAAATTCGAAAAGTGCGGGGCTAACTTCACACACGTGTAAATATAACCTAAAATCTTACAAAATTGAATTCACTAAATTTCTTGACAATTGTAATAGATAATATTAATTACATGTAATCCGACAATATATTGTGCCAGTTACAATTATTTTTCTTGATAATCTCCAATATTTCAAAATTTTCTAGCGAAACACAGAGATAGGTTTTGTTATGCTCCTGTCGAAACCGAGAATGTCTACTTTCTCAAACTGTCAGCTGCTGTCAGCTGTCCGCTAGGCCAACGACCCGATGATGTCGTCTCTGTCAGTCATAGACAGGTGTTGCTTTTTAATATCAGTATATTTAACAAAGGAACTTTTAATACAAACACTTTATGAACTAACTTAATACTAGCTTGACATATTACTACAAAATAATAACCGAATATATATATTTATAAGTTTAACGAGTATATAAAAGAAGGAAATAAAACGACTTTATTGCGCTGCCTTCCACGCATGGCTTCGTCTCTGCCGAGTAGCGTGGGTTTCTACGCGCCAAAAAGGAGGTTACTAGACCAGGCGACCAACATAAAAAATATAAGTAATGAACAATAAGAAAAAATAATTATCCTCAACACTCCTCCTTAATTATTTTTCGGCGCAGGTCTACAAATATCTTACAAGCTAACGGTTTTGTCAATATGTCCGCCAATTGTTCCGAACTTTTGACACTCTTCAATTTTACAGTCTTCCCTATGTGTTCTTGAATAAACTTTCTAGGAATGTCTATATGTTTCTTTCCACACGTTGTCTTTCCTTCGACAGTGTTTTGCAACATACAAATGGCTGATCGATTGTCTATACACAACGTAGTAGGTTCACCAAGATTTAGGAAATTCAGTTCATTGGCAATCCGTCTTATCCAGCACACATCGTCAATTGAAGAAACAGCTGCTCTATACTCGGCTTCTGCGGTAGAGGTTGCAACATGTCGTTGTTTCTTGGTGTGCCATACAATGGGACCTCCTCTGACAATGAGCACACCACTCGTGGAGCACCTACTGTTTCTATCACCTCCATAGTCGGAATCAGTATATGTCACAAGTTCCGTGTTTCCGTCAAAGAATATTCCATAGTTTACCGTTCCCTTCAAATACTGAAAAACACGCTTGACCATTTTCCAGTGACTCGTCATCGGCTTGCTGTTAAAACGACTCAAATGGTTGACAGCATAACAAATGTCCGGGCGAGATATCATGGACAGATACAGCAAACTTCCAACGGATTCGCGATAGGGTTCCGACCTACTTAATGGCTTGTCATTTACAAAGTCCTCTTCATTTGCCAACATGCCTTGCTCCATAGGAGTTGATGCCGTGTTCGCTTCGTCAAATTGAAACCGTCCAAGAATTCTCTCAGTGTATTTCGACTGATTGACAAAAATACCAGTCGGACCATTTTTAATTTCCATTCCCAGATACGATAGTTTCCCTTGCTGAGCGGCATCATAGGTAACTTCAAATTTCTTATTGAGCAACCTCAGGACTTCAATCATATCTGCCACGTTGGTACCTGCAAGCAGACCGTCATCCACAAACAAAACAATGATTATACTTTTATCTTCATTGTAGTAGACACATGGATCGTCATCAGTATTAGTAAATTTCAACGATTCAAGAAATTTCGAGAAATTTTCATTCCAGTTTTTGGGTGCCTGCTTGAGACCATAAATACTCTTATTCAGCTTACACACACGACCCGTGCCGTCATCAAATCCCTCAGGCTGATACATGAAAATGTTTTCATCCAGATTTCCATGCAAAAAGGCGGTCTTGACATCAAATGTCATCAGTTTCATTTTCCTGGAAGCCACATGACTAAGAACTAGTCGCACGGACTCATAACGAGCCACAGGGCTAAAAGTTTCCATATAGTCGATTCCCTTCACTTGCTCAAAACCTCTGACTACAAGTCTTGCTTTAAAACGGCCGTCATGCTTCCGTCGCAGTATCCAACGACAGGTTGGAGGCTGTATATCGTCCGACGGTTCAATCAAATTCCAGGTTTGCATTTTGATCAAAGACTCAAATTCTTCCGACATGGCCTTACGCCATCTAGGGTCTTCCAAAGCTTTAGATATCGAAATATTCTCAACCTCACCTGTTGCAGTCGTATTTGTTCCGTTGTCTTCACCGGAACAGCTCAATACATAATCATCATATCTGTCAGGTTTCTTTAGGGTTTTGCGATCTCTCAAACTCAACAACTTCGACTGACTAGCATTATTTGGAACTGACGTATCAACACCGACAACTAGTTGATCGTCTGTGTTTGAATTTTCGGTGTCGCAACTTTCATACTCTCCTCCTGAATCCTCACTCGAATCGTCAAACAAGGGGGTTTCCCATTCAGTATAGCTATTACCATCTTCAGTACATTCGTCAAATATTACGTTGTCGGAGGCAACAACATTATTATCATCTGCTATATAGATTCTGTAGCATGGTGAATCCACGTCGTATCCAACGAAAATACCTTCTTTGGATTTTCTTTGTGTTTTGGCTCTTCGATGGCTTTCTATAAAAACATAACACCGACTGCCGAAGATTCTCAACTTGGCAATACTAATTTTACGTCCGAACCACAAATCAGCGGGACTCTTATCCTTTTGAGAACTCGTTCCGGTTTGGTTCAACGAGAAAACGGCATAATTTACCGCCTCTGCCCATAAATTTTCATTCAGATTTCTAGCATGAATAGCCGATCGTGCCGCCTCGACCACAGTACGCATTTCCCTTTCGACACGTCCATTTTGTTCGGGTGTATACACACTTGTTCTGACATGAAATACCCCGAGCTGTTCAAGTATCTTCCTGGTATCGGCATTTCTAATTTCTGTACCATTGTCTGACTTAAGGCACTTAACATTTCTTCCAAATTGGTTTTCAGTCATCTTAAGGAATGCATTCAATTTGGCGGCGTTTTCGTCCTTCGTTTTCAAGAAATATACTGTTGTTATACTGATGTGAAATACGATGCTGCTTTCCATACACACAACCTTTACATACATAGCCGGACCAATCATCAATATAATTTATGGAGTGTTTTTTCAGAACTTCTCTAACTTGCTTGATATTCTGGTGAGCCAATCTCTCATGCCATGTTTTAATAGATACTGTCAGCATGCACCTGCCGGACTCCTCCTGGCGGAACAGCATTCTGTACAGATTTCCATCACGTTGAGCAATCGCTACAATTTCATTATTGTCCAAGGTTTTGAATACTGATTTATTTGCAGTCGCAGTTTGACGGTAACCCTTATCCAGCAATTGGGTAACAGACAAAAGGTTGAAGGCTATCTTAGGAACATACAAGACATTTAAAAGTACTATTTGGTACCACTCCTTTCCATTAAATGCCTCCAATTCAACATTTCCCCTTCCAGTACCTTCCAATTTGGTAGAGTCACCAATCATGATCTCCATTGGTTCCTCAAATTTGACAAAATTCTTAAGCCAGTCTGCCCTATGAGTCATGTGCTGCGTTGCAGCACAATCTTGAAACCACAAGTCCCTGTTTTCATTATTTAAATGAATATCATATACATTCGTCGTCGATAAACCAACTGAGACACAAGCACGACGACTGAACTTCCCTGAACTATTGTTGACATGTTCATTGCTCTTCAGATTTCCAGCTTCACCAGGGTTTCCTTTGGTGCATTCTTTCGCAAAGTGACCCTGTTGATGACATATATTGCACGCATAGTGACTTTTACAATAGGACAAATATTTGGAACAAGGTTTATTTTTGCAATATTTTTTGACGTGTCCTTTCATTCCACATTTAAAACATTCAACAGGTAAGCCATCAGACGTGTTTCTTTTTTGATTTGGCTTGCCGGAATTTTCACGCTTTGATACAAGAGCATTGTGACATTTAGCTCCATCCAATTGGTCGCCACTATTCAACCTGTCCTCCTCTAAACGTAAACGTTCAAACAACTTGGTCAGGTTTCTGTCCTCAGCAGTGGCGTTGTCCCAAGCAGTACGGAAGTGGTGAAGCTTGGGTGGCAAGACTCCTATTATTCTAGATATTATCCAACTTTCTTTTATTTCCTCACCTTCGGCCCTTAATTCTTCAGCATACTGCTGAACCGTCATGCAATTCTCAATCACGGACTTATTTGTATCATATTTGAAATTGAAAAACTGTCTTTGCAAATTCTCAATGATATGTTCTGACTTCTTACCATACAGGGTTTCAAGTTTGTCCAACATTTGGTGCGCAGACGTACAATTTGCAATTCTTCTTGCTATATTGCTGCTCACATTCAGCCCAACAATAGTCTGAGCCTCAAGGTCTTGCTTCATCCATGTCATTACATTCGCATCATTGTCCAGACCAGTGGGCTTCCTTTCTAAACCAGATGCCACAGGAAACAAGCCTCTCGATTTCATTGTCAAATTCAACTTAAATTTCCAGGAGATATAATTCACGTTTCCCTGTGAATCCTCAGTCAGGATCTCCATTTGTGATTTGATAAAATCCATTTTTTAATTTTCTCTTGATCTCCTTACTCAAATAAACGTAATAATTAATCACTTTCAGCAGACTCGTATGAATAATCTCAGACCGGCGAATTGCGTCATACTCTTAACGGCCACGTGCACAGTTAACAAGTCTGGGCCAATAACCTGTTGCTTTTTAATATCAGTATATTTAACAAAGGAACTTTTAATACAAACACTTTATGAACTAACTTAATACTAGCTTGACATATTACTACAAAATAATAACCGAATATATATATTTATAAGTTTAACGAGTATATAAAAGAAGGAAATAAAACGACTTTATTGCGCTGCCTTCCACGCATGGCTTCGTCTCTGCCGAGTAGCGTGGGTTTCTACGCGCCAAAAAGGAGGTTACTAGACCAGGCGACCAACATAAAAAATATAAGTAATGAACAATAAGAAAAAATAATTATCTTCAACAATAGGCGACGTCATTGGTTCAACAACCTCGCCAGGTGATCGACAACTTAGTAACGACAATTTTCGAAAGAGTCGACTTTCGAGAACTTTAAAATATCTAATAACTGGAATCTGTAAATATTACGGAGAAGTCACATTACAAAATGCTGGTTGTGATTTTTGTAGTTTGACACATGTTAGGTTATATGTATATAAATTACGAACTTTCCAATCAAATATTATCAAAGTGTTAAAAGAAGCAGTGGATTCCAAAGCATGAAAATAGTGTTTTTGGAATTTACGTGTTAAATACTGTTGATGAGATCGGGTCGCGGAATAAATATATATGGATGTGCATTTAGATTAATAGATTTAATATCATAATAGCATAAACAATGACATGTCGAAGATCTTAGATTATATTTACCAATAACGATATGACTGACTAGAGAGGAAAAGAGTTTCCAACGTTCTGTCCATAAATCTTCTTTGACAAGATTCTTTCCAAACGTTTTATTATCATTTCAGATTCGACTTAGCATTGGAATATTTCAATACAACTGTTCTACTCGTTTGACACAAATTCAAGATTTGTAAACAATACAAGCGCTATAAAAAAGATACAAGTGAATATTGAAATAGAAACTCTGTAACAAATTATTTTTTTTATAAATTATTACTTGGTAAAACTATTTATTTGAAAGTAGAAGAACACACTGTGAATTGTAACTTAAATTCTATACTAAGGATATTAGAATAGGAAGTTAAAGCTTAAGGGATTCATCTATTTTATTAAACTATTTATTTGAAATATGCTGATATTACATTGTTTTTAAAGTCTATAACGTGCAAGACAAACTTATCTAATTTAATACTGCTCTTGCTTGAGTAATTTCTGCATTGTATCTATTTAATACTTCTACTCCATAATATCTCTGTTGCAATTTTCCCCTCCGTGTCTGATCAAACGCTGAAAATAAAGAAGAAATCATATTATTATATATTGCTACATTATACTCAACAACATTAATTTAGAATAAAGAATGTATTAAAGAAAATAAAATATTTTTGAACAAAAAAAAACCGACTTCGAAATGCACTAAAAAGTGTAAAATAATTTCTGTATTATTTATACCAGTATTCCACAGCTATTCATAAAATCTACTTCATCATTAAATAGGATACTGAATACATTTCAACCTTTTTGGTTGGCAATTCACGATAGACCACAGTTTAGTCGCTCACCAGGTCTAGGGAGATTTTTAATAACGTGTGTGATTACCCTTTACAGCTTGCTTCTTACTTTGCGATCATATAAATGGCGGACAGAAATGTATTAGGTACGATAGGTGATAACCGATGATGATATGCTACAGATACACGATACAATGAAATTGCTATTATTTTTTTCAAAGAAACAATTATATGATCGTAAAGTAAGAAGCAAGGTGTACAGGAGAATCACACACGTTATTACAAATGTCCCTACACCTAGTAACCTGCGCGAGTTAAGTATGGTCTATACTCAAATGCAGTATAGTTATTCTGAAATGGGTCTGTTGATTCCCGTTCAATATTGTTTACTTTAAATTATCAAACGGGTCATTTGTTACAGGTTGCCGACGCATGAACTATGATGTTCGTAATACAAGAAAAATTTTTTATTTTGCACCGCCTCCGAAAAGGTTGAAATGTATTCAGTATCCTATTTAATGATGAAGTAGATTTTATGAATAGCTGTGGAATACTGGTATAAATGATATAGAAATTATTTTACACTTTTTAGTGCATTTCGAAGTCGGTTTTTTTTTTGTTCAAAAATATTTTATTTAACAGTTTTTAGTGGTACGTTTAGTATTTGTAGGATGTCGTAAGGAAAAAGAAGAAAACAATGTGAAATATATGTTTATTTGTTTTTGTTTTTAATGTTACGTCCCGACTAAGAACATTCCGTTGTCTCCAATTTCAAAATTACGAAAGCGTCAGCAATCAGGAAGTTGGTTCATTGACTGACCTCCTTGGAGTCACCAGCGTCAACAAATTCTCTCTTCCTCTCGAAACGCTGCGTCGAAAATATGTAGCAATGGTAGACATTCCAACAGGTCAATATACTACTGAACTCCTTCCTCCAAACCATGCGAAATCAGCATTTTCGACTCTAATAAAAAACCCGATTGCGGACAGTAGACACACAGTCGGCCATACAGTCGCGAGGTGCGCAGTCTCTCTGTCCGAGGAACGTTTAGTGTTGCGAAATACATCGAGCAGAGTTTCGTGAAAATCAACTGTCACACGAAAAGACTCAGTTCACTCGTTAAAAAAGACTCAAGTTTTCGAACCATCTACAATTAAAAAGCCATAGTGTAAAGCCATAGTTTCACTCATCAAGATCATTGTCCAACATCCGTGCGTCGAGAGGAAGAGAGAGAGAAGGGGGCAATCCATCAAATTAACCGTTTACCGTTTCTGTACATTTAAACATCCGGTGAGTCCAATCAAGATCAGGATACTCTGTCCTCAGTAATTAAAGGAATCATAATATCTTTTGAATACGCGTTATATTTTCTTACTTGTGTACCAATCAGATTTTTGTAACAATTCATTCTTTTATCAAAATATATAATAGTTATTTATTCAAAATTTGATCATAATTTAGTGCGTACTTTTCCAAACCTTGTATCCAGCGAGCGAGAGGCTTGTATAAGTCTAGACCGAATCCGAATCCTATATTATCTTTCCTTCCCAAAGAAGGTGTTTAAGCGTTGCGTCGGGTCATAACATACCGCAGAGTAGTCACCTACCACTACGCCTGCTCCGCACGTAACATTAAAATCTTTGATAAAAAAAGAAGTAAAAAAAAAAAATTAGAATATAAAATGGAAATGACAATTATGATAAAAAAAATGAAAATGATGATAAAATGAAACTAAATAAAATATTATAAAAGAAAGAAAAATAGAAATATAAGAAATGATATAAGATATTACAAATAGTATGAATGATGGGACAGGTGTTTTTCCCTTTTAATATTTCGGGCGGCGAAAGAAAACAAACTGTTCTATCTTCTGTTTTCACAAAGTATATTTATCAATAGCAGATATGCACTTACAGTTATATAATATTGTATCAAAATGTTAACTCGAGTACAAAAGGAAAAGTAAAGTGAAAGTAAGTCAATCAACGAGGTTCTCTCTAGGACGCTCTAAGAACGAATAGCTAAGGCCCTTCCTTTGTTCGTAGAGAAGCAGTTTCAGGTACAGAAGTGGGGAGAAGAAGGCGAAGGGGGGAAACGCCTGTTCTCACAATGAAAAATTAAAAAACATTATAAAACTTAAAATTAAAATAGTGTGAAATAATATTTGTTGTGGGCGCCCCTAACGCCGCCCCTACCGCCGCCCCTACCGCCGACCCTATGGTCACCCCTCCCGCCCCGCGGTCATCTTCCGCGGTCGGCACGGCGCTTTCTGCCAGCAGCCGTTCCTCTTTCTGTAACGTTAAATGTTTAATATTAATATCGTTCACCCATTTTACAATTAATTTTGTTTATTACTTCAGACGGAAATGTGTTAATTATTTTTTTGATGATATCTGTGAAACTCACTTCGCTGCGGCTTCACATCGGCCTCACTTTGTTCTGGTTGTTCTTCCTTGTGGTGGTGCGGCGTTTGTTGCTGCGACGGTTGTTGCTGCTGCGGGACTGTTTGTTGCTGCTTCATTTGCTGTTGCTGCAGCTGTTGCTTTCTTACAACCAATCCTACCCAAATTTTTGGCGACGGCCAAGTTACGAACGGCGAACAGCAGTCAGTTTCAATTAACACCTTGCAACGCTGCTTTCCATTGAACTTTTTTTTCAATATATTCTGTTGTGAGGTAAATTGTAACAATTATTATTTTTTTTTTTTTTTGAATTGTTTTGTAATAATTAATAAATAAAGAAGAGCGTCCAATTTTGCTTTCAGTAAGTAATTGTATTTGAAAACAAAGGGACCAAGTCTGCTTTAAGCGACTTATTTGTAAAAGAAGTGTGCTTGAAGCGACTAATTGTTAAAAGAAGTCTGCTATAAGCGAGCATAAAAGAAGTCTGCTTTAAGCGACTGATTGTTAAAACAAGTCTGCTATAAGCGACTGATTGATAAAAGAAGTCAGCTTGAAGCGATTTATTTATAAAACATGTCTGCTTTAAGCGACTGATTGCTAAAAGAAGTCAACTTGAAGCGACTTATTTATAAAAGAAGTCTGCTTGAAGCGACTGATTGTTAAAAGAAGTCTGCTTTAAACGACTGACTGATAAAACAAGTCTGGTTTAAGCGACTGATCGATAAAACAAGTCTGCTGTACGCGACTGATTGATAAAACAGGTCTGCTTTAAGCGACTGATTGTTAAAATAAATAAAGCGCGGCAAATCCTTTTTTTGAATCCTTTATCTTCACTGAAACCAGGTAGGTCTGGTATATGAAAGTATGGGTAGACGTACAAAAAGTGCATCCCGTATGAGACAGAGTCGTGCAAATGAATCAGATCATGCCAAACAATTACGTCTTTCTAAAAAACATAAAAGAACCGCAGAGGCACGGCGTGAAGAAAGTATTGATGAACGCCGTGCGTGATTGTCTGCAAAGCGGAAATATGCTCTTTCGAAATTATCGCGCGAAACGGTCGCTGAAAAAAAAACGTCGGCTAAGCATAATTTCTCATCGTTTAAAGAACGAATCTGCCGAGCAACGGTCACGTCGTATCGGATTAATCCGCAGGCGTTTAGCGAAGGAATCTGCGGAGAAACGATCACGCCGTTTCCGATTAATCCGCAGACATTTAGCGAACGAATCTGCCGAGGCACGATTACGCCGATTCCGATTAATCCGTAGACGTTTAGCTAACGAATCTGCCGAGAAACGATCACGTCGTTTCCGATTAATCCGCAGACGTTTAGCGAACGAATGAGAAATCGTACGCGAGAAGTACTACTAAGTGAACGTATCGAATCACGAAATACGCGTTTAAGGAATATGCGTGAACTAGCGAAAAATCGCAGAAAAGAACTTCTCCTTCAGGTAGACAACTTTAAATCGACTATTAATATTTTTGCTGATGTACCATGTGCAGTGTGTTACAAGACTTTATATCCGCAGCAACGTTACGCTTTGCACACGCAGCCTTTGTCTGGTCTAATTCCTGCAAATCTAATACAATCGGAGAAGATAACATGTTCTTGTTGCCTACATCATCTTAGAAAATGCAAAGTTCCATCTCAGGCATTCTGGAATAAAATGGAACTAATGTCTGTATCTCAGGAGATAGCAGATTTATCGGAAATCGAGAAACAAATGTTGTGCAGAATAGTACCGTTTCTTAAAATCATGAAAATTCAAAATCGTTTCAATCAGGATTGGTGCAAAGGTCAGGTAGTCCTATTTGCCCGCGATGTGTTCGAAGTAGCCGAGCAACTTCCACTTAGATTAAACGAAACCGGTATAATGATTGTAGTGGAAAGCCTCGAAAATTTGGAGCGACAAAGACAATTTGAAATAGACGTTGGCAAACTTTTACTAGCTTTACAATCGCTATTACAAAATAATGCTTTATACAAAGATGTGCGACCATGTTTTTCTAATATTACCAATATCATTTTGGAAATAGCTGATGTCGTTGAAGAGCCTTGTATTGTAAGAAACGAAATGGAAGTTACAGAAAGAAATACTGAATGAAACAGTAGATTTGTGAATGTTAGACATAATGTAGCTATTTTACGAGGCTCGTGCCATCAAGCTAGCGATCGCTTCAGTATTGAATCTCGCGGTAAGCAATGTACTGGCATAGCTGCAGTTGCTTCTGTTGCGTTTCATTTCCTCGACTCTAGTACGTGGTGCAGTACCGTGACTGCATTGAAGCGCGAAGTAATCCTGACCCCAGAGAAGTGAATGTCGACTATTTAGCCGTTGCCGAATTATTGCCACACATATCATTTAATAACAACAGAGTCAATATTAACATTGGCTATGAAATGGCTTTAAATGGTCATATTGATGTTGATAACGGCGATGAAAGATTTCCAAATTTAAAGAACGCTTTGATTACGTTTTTCCAACAGTATACGTATGGAATTGTTACTGCCAATTTTACATCAGTAGCTGTATCATGCGGTAACCAGTTGGAGAGTACCTACTATTGGTTGTATGATTCCCATGCAAGAGGTCCAAAAGGATATAAAGCATCGTCACGGGGCGTCTCATGCTGTATGAAATGTACTAATATTGATGATTTACACATCATCTTGCGTCGTAATTTATATGCTAAAGGAGGCAATAGCAATGTGCTAAATATCTATTCACTAACACCGGTAACAATAGCACCCGAAAGGAATAGATCTCCTGAAATAGAAAGGATACAACAACCATCTGTTGCGACCGCTCGTAGAGAATCCGGCGCAACAGAAATTATTTTCGCCACAAGCATGTTACGTTCGACTGACGAAGATGTTCCCAACATCGATAGTATGGTCTCTGTCAGTAATAATAATAATAACGCAGAAAATGACCCGATAAACCTTGCGAATATACATAGAAAAACAGTGCCTCCTTTAAACCTAGAAAGGGAGAGAAGGATGGAAGAACTGTGTTGGTTCTTTCTGTTTCCGGATGGTAAAAATGGATTCGGAGAGCATCGAGAGATCTCAATTACACCACTGGATTACTTCCAAGCGCGTATTCTGAGCAATGACAAACGATTCCAACGAACAGATTATTTGCTCTTCGCATTATCTGTTGTTGAATACTACCGCGCCAAAGCTAGCGTTTCAGTATCATGTAGAATGCGCCAAGGGTAACATACTCCACAGGGATTAGTAGATAATATGCACCTCACGATGAGAAATATAAGAGGATCGGCATCATACTGGAAACGATGCTGTTCGGAATTAATTGCCATGGTCCGAAGTCTTGGACCGCCCACATAGTTCGTTACGTTCTCTTGCAATGATCTAAATTGGCCAGACATGTTGAAAGCATTACTACTATCCGATGGTCGCCCCATTACCGAATTTGAAAACCTAACTTTTGCAGATCGACTAAAGTTGGTTCAGAGATACCCTGTAGTTATTGCAAGACAATTTACGTTACGTGTAAACGCGTTAATGCAGTATTTAAGAAACTCCGATTGCTTAGGTGGCGTTGTTATTGATTTTTGGCATAGAATAGAATTTCAGAACAGGGGAAGTCCACATTTGCACATGCTTCTTTGGTGTGGAAACGTACCTGATTTCCTTACCAACGAAGGCCGCAACGTTATTGAGAAAGTTGTATCTTGTTCATTGGAAGCAGAAAATCACGATATGAGGGACATAGTTCAAAAGGTCCAAATTCATAAACATTCTGCTACATGTTACAAAGATCGTAATAATCGTTGTTGTCGTTTTGGATTCCCCAGCCCGATAAGTGAAAGAACGATGTGCTTAGGTCCAGATGACACACTTGCGAATAATGGACGTTTCTGCGCACCTAAGAGAACAGGAAATGAAATTATGGGGAATAATTACAACCCAACTCTTTTAAAGCTTTGGGAAGCAAACATGGATATTCAACCTTGCGGAAATGTTACAGCTGTCGCATATTATATTGCTAAATACGCAAGTAAATGCGAGTCGCAGGACACAGGAAATATTATTAAAGAAGCCATTTTACGAGCGAAACGCCGGAGCGGTACCGTCCGGGATCAACTATTTTCGGTATCTATGGCAATTCTGTCTCAACAAGTGGTTAGTGCTCCAGAATGTGCTTATCGGTTATGTCATTTGCCTCTGAAAATGAGCTCGCGAAAAGCTGTATTTATAAATGGCTGTCGGCCTAAGCAGAGATATAGAATTTTACGATTCGAAGAATATGAAACATGATTTTTCAATAACATATTCGATCGTTACGTCAAGAGACCAGACAATCTAGAGGATTTGAGCTTAGCTGAATTTGCTGTCCGATATGAAACTGTTTCCAGTGGTATGTGGACAGAAGAGGATGGAGACGCAGAACTTCGAAATGACGATGAAGAAATATCAAGGTCGAAATTTATAAAATTAAAGGACAATACCCGAATGCGAATTAGAAATAAACCAGCTGTACTTCGCCACCGATATTATACCCTGAACAGTGACAGAGAACGATATTTCTATAACTTAATAGTGTGTGTTGGAGGTTCGGCTCACATCATTTATGACACTCGGCCAGCCGTTTTTAGAGTTTAGGGACATGGAAAACGCAGGTAAATGAAGAAGTACAATTTCGAAGGATAGTGGACATCCGGGTCTAATATCGTCGAGTTTTTAGTACATTTCAAAAGGTTAACAAATAGCCGCGTCATAAATGATGGAGTTTTCGCCAGGGCAGACGTGGTTGGTTTTCTCTCGATCCGCGTGAACCGTTAGGGTCACAGGTACCAGCAAGCGACCTTGGGGAATTCCAGAAACGTCACCAGGGCCCGCTCACATAAAATCACCCCTTGTTCCCACCCTCAACGTGTTCAAGGAGTGGGAACAGTCACAGCGTTGTGGGAGCAAAAATGGCCTAGACCAGGCAGATTGTTTTTGGACACGGTGCGAGATTGACGTGTCTCTTTCTGGGAAGCACACTTAGCTTCAAGTCAAAATAACATATCGGGAAGCACATGTCGCTTCATGACCAGGCAGGAGGTTATAAGAGCTTCAATTTGTTAGTAAATAAATTATTGTTTTGCTAAAGGGTGTTGTTTTATCACGGACCCAAAGCCGTCTATTTCTTTGGGTGGTCCTTCGAGAACTACACACGTCAAGACCATATTCGGGGCACTTACAAGTGCTATACGCAGGAGTGTGAGCAGACACAAAGGGTGTGTCAAGCATCACTCTAAACATTGGTCCTTCGAGCCGGATACCGGTAACACTTTATCAGGATTAAGTGATTAGTGGAAAAGTGCAGTGAAGGGTAATCCATTGTTGTTTGGATCTCTTCTGCCACAAGACCAGTTACGTGAGATTGGTGCAGCACGCAGTAGCTACAGATCCAAAACGTTTGAAGTTACGGAGAGAGCTGGAGATACTAGTCCAAGGGGGAGCAGAGAGGCGACAATCGGAACAGCATCCAGCATCCGCAGCCAGCAGCCGCAGCATCCAGCAGCCGCAGCATCTAGCAGCCGCGACATCCAGCAGCTCCAGCGTCCGACGGCCAAGCATACAAGTGTTGGCTATCACACCCTGGTCAACGTAAGTCCTTTCCAATAAGATACCCTCTGACTTGCACATTTGATTAAAATTCCAAAATGGAAGCGCAACTGAAACCACTTGTAGCTGAGCGTGGCATAATCAAGGCGTCATTAACCCGCTTCAAACGATTTTGTAAAGAATCCGCGACCAATTCGTCATTAGCTTCATGTCGGAAGCGTTTAGAATCGGGGACCGAATTATTAAAAGAATTCAACGCGGTTCAGAAGAAAATCGAATTACTTGTAATTGACACCGAGTTGGAAGCGGCGCACGAAGGAGAGCGCGAATCATTTGAAAATATATATTTCGATGTAATTGGAGAACTGGAGGAATATATTAAAGGGGTAGAGACTCCTCGTGGTGAAGCTTCGCGATCTCCAGTAAGCCCTGCTCCCAGCTCGATGACGGATAATGCGCAGGGTTCCATTCGACTACCTGTCATTAATCTGCCAACCTTCGATGGCAAATTTAGCGAGTGGCTAGAATTTAGGGTTACATTCGATTCGTTGGAACATCAGAACAACGCGTTGTCTGATGTACAAAAATACCACTACCTGAAATCGGCAGTAAAGGGTTCCGCTGCAAGGGCAGTAAAGGCTTTAAATATTTCAGAGGGAAATTACAAATTAGCGTGGGAAACTTTGAAGAATCGGTATCAAAACCCATTAGCGTTACGTAAACATCATATGGATGCGTTTTTGGACCTACCTTCGATCCAAAAACGATCCAAGACTGAGTTGCAAAATTTCATTGACGATGCGTCCAATAATTTGTCTGCTTTGAAGACACTAGGGGAACCAGTCGAAACGTGGGATTTTATAATAGTTTCCCTGCTTGTTCGGAAATTGGATGTTGTGACGTCCAGAGAATGGAGGGACCGGTTGGCCATATCCATTGAACGACTTACGTTTAAGCATTTTGTAGAATTCATTGAAGAGAGGTCAAAAACTCTCGAAGTAAGTGAAATGCAGGGAACAATGGAAGGTAACGACCGTCGAGTGAAGGCAGGTATTCGTGGAGCGGTTCGCTCAACTACGCACGTAATCAGCACATCGATGCAATGCCCAGCATGTCAAGACAGTCATCCATTGTATACTTGTAAACCTTTCAAGGAATTAGATCATAAACAAAAACGGCTAATCATACAGAAAACGGGTCGGTGTTATAATTGTTTGGCTACCGGGCATAGAGTTCAAAATTGCACTAGGAAGCGATGCCAGATTTGCGATAAGTTACATCACACATTGCTGCATATTGCGGGTCCGTCGGCAGAAGCATCATCGGCTAAGGGGGTCGAAACTCCGGACTCCAGTAATGCATTGATGG
Organism: Osmia bicornis bicornis; assembly: GCF_907164935.1. Lineage (NCBI taxonomy): Eukaryota > Metazoa > Arthropoda > Insecta > Hymenoptera > Megachilidae > Osmia > Osmia bicornis. Next base: position 11,586,262 of record NC_060221.1, read on the forward strand.
TATCAGAGTGTGGACCTTTATCCGCCGCGAACGTGGCTAATAGGTCCGCGGAATACACTGTACTATCCACAGCCGTGGTGTACGTAGAAGACAACCAAGGGATAAAACGCGAGTGTCGTGTTAGATTCGGGATCGCAGGTACATCTAATTTCGAGAGAATATTGCCAGGAGGTTGGTGCACGGGAAACGCCGATAGAAACAAGGGTTTCAGGTTTAGGGAAGGCAATAAATTCTATTAAGGGCCGAGTAGGATTGAGAATCTTTTCAAGGGTGAATAATTTTCAAGCAAGGATTGAATGTTTGTCAATCGAGACCATCACATCCGATCAGCCAAACATTCCGTTAGATCAATCGCGAATTCCTATGCCACCTAATGGCGCACTGGCAGATCCAGCCTTTGCAGATTGTCGGAAAATAGATTTACTCATAGGCGCGGGTCTATTTTGGAGATTATTGTGCATAGGTCAACAACAAGCAGGTAGGGAGTTGGTGTGGCAGAAGACCCAACTCGGGTGGGTGCTCGAAGGTAAATTAACCTGGCCACAAGGTCATCAGGAAGCAGTCAGTAATTGTTGCGTGGTGACTAACTCACAATTACACAATCAATTAGAGCGGTTCTGGAGAATAGAAGAAGTCAGCGACATTCAGAATGTAGGCTCAGACGCGTGCGAGCATTATTTTCAGACTACAACGACGCGTCACACGGATGGTCGATATATAGTCAGAATTCCGTTTAAGGAAAATATCATACAGCTAGGGTATTCGAAGGATCAGGCTGAGCGTAGATTGCGGTCATTAGAAAGGAAGCTTGGGAAACAGCCTGACTTGCGGGCACAGTACATAGAGTTTATGTCAGAATATGAAAGCTTAGGGCATATGTCCAAAATGTCAGAAATCGCAGATGATTCTCATACAGGTTTTTATCTTCCGCACCATGCCGTATTCAAGGCGCAAAGTACGACCACAAAACTTCGCGTTGTCTTTGATGGATCGGCAAAATCATCATCGGGGCTATCATTAAATGACTGTCAATTAATCGGATCTCCCGTGCAGAACGATCTATTGTCGATTCTGCTTAGGTTTCATAAGCATAGGTATGTGATTTCAGCGGACATTGCGAAAATGTACCGCCAAATTCTGGTACACCCAGAAGATAGGAAATTTCAGCGACTTCTATGGCGCCCAGACCCACAACAACCGGTTGGGTTTTTTGAACTCAACACGGTTACCTACGGTACCGCATCAGCCCCGTTTCTAGCCACACGGGTGTTGAAACAAATAGGGTTTGATTGTGAAGGAGTTCATCAAGGTGTTAGTCGGATCATCATAAATGATTTCTATGTCGACGACCTTCTGACAGGAGCCTCCTCCATTGCAGAGGCCAAAGAGATTAAGCAGGTTCTTACCACTATTCTGGAACAGGCAGGGTTTCCCCTGCGTAAATGGGCATCGAATTGCAGCGTTATTTTATCAGAAAATGATGCCCCCGATTCAAGCAAGCAGATAAGCGCGGACAAGGATCCGAAAACGCTTGGTTTGTTATGGACCTCCGAGGACGATACTCTTCATTTCTCAATATCGTTAATGACTCATCCTCGAGTCACGAAACGGGCGATATTATCGGAACTCGCGCAGATTTTCGACCCGCTCGGATTAATAGGGCCCACAACGTGCAAGGGAAAAATGATTATGCAGGAACTGTGGCAATTAGGCTTAGGTTGGGATGAATCCATATCGCAAGATCTGCATGGAAGATGGACTCAGTTTCGAAGTATGATTAGGGAATTGGAAGGATTAAGGATTCCTCGGTGCGTTTTACACACTACTCATTTTGAATCGGTTGAGATACATGGGTTCTCTGACGCGTCCGAAAAGGCATACGGCGCTTGTGTATACATTCGGCAGGTAACGGAGTCAGGTACTTGGATGACACACTTATTGTGTTCTAAATCGAGGGTGGCTCCATTGAAGGTAGTTTCCTTACCACGACTGGAACTATGCGGGGCAGTGCTGCTAGCACAATTGATGAGCAAGGTGAAGGAATCGTTTCAATTCCCATTTGAAAATGAATATTATTGGTCGGACTCTACAATTACAATCGCATGGATACGCGGATTAGCAACGCGTTGGAAAACATTCGTCGCGAATAGGGTCGCAGAAATTCAGAGACTAACAACAAGTAATCAATGGAGGCATGTGGGTTCACATGACAATCCCGCTGACCTCATATCACGTGGGTCCACACCTTCGGCTCTATTAAATAATAATTTGTGGTGGTTCGGTCCGGAATGGCTCGCAGGTGACAAAGCACAGTGGCCATCGACGATAGAGGAGAAAATAGACTTACCAGAAGAGAGGACGCCAAAAACGGTGATGACCTTATCGGAAAATAGGGACTTTGACATATTTAACAGATTTTCAAGCTACACTCGATTAGTGCGTGTCATAGCACACTGTCTAAAATTCATTAACAAGGGTCGGAAAGGGTTAGACAGTTGTAACGAAGGTTCAAGTCTTTCATTGGCCGAGTTACAACGTTCAGAAGAACGGCTATTACATATTGCACAACGAGAAATATTTTCGGATGAACTGACGGCATTAAAAACAAAGGGCACGGTTAGCGGGTCCAGTTCTTTGGCATCACTGCATCCTTTTTTGGACGATAAGGGTTTGATTAGGGTGGGTGGCAGGCTATCTAGGGCTTCAATTCCATACGCACGGAAGCATCCAATAGTTTTACCAAATAAGCACCCACTTACGGATCTAATAATAAATTACGAGCATGTCAGACTATTACATGCCGGGCCAACGCTTGTTCTAGCATCGTTACATAAACGCCTTTGGCCGATTTCAGGTAGAGGTAACGTACGGCGAGTATTACATAGGTGTGTTAGGTGTTTTCGAACAAGTCCCCGTAGCATGGGGTACCAAATGGGTCAACTACCTGCGGCACGCGTGACTCCAGCTCGACCGTTCTCTACCTGCGGAATTGATTATGCGGGCCCCTTCTTTATTAAAGAAGGTGTACGCGGTAGACTAACTAAGAAGGCATATTTATTCCTATTTGTATGCTTTGTAACAAAGGCTGTACACCTCGAATTGGCTACAGACCTTAGCACAGAGGCTTTTTTAAATTGTTTGCGACGATTTATTGCTCGTAGAGGACGGTGTCGGTGCATAGTCACAGACAATGGAACAAATTTTATTGGCGCGCGGAACCAGTTTGATGAATTGGAAATATTAATAAATAAGAAGGATCACAACCTGAAAATATCTGATTTTTTAAGTAAGGAAGGTATTGAATGGCGATTGAACCCCCCTCACGCTCCTCATTTCGGAGGGCTTTGGGAAAGTGCGGTCAAATCTACGAAATGTCATCTATCGAGAGTGATTGGTGAACAGCGTCTAACGTTTGAAGAACTTTATACTTTAGTAGTGCAAGTCGAGGCGTGTCTTAATTCACGTCCCTTAACTCCCATATCCTCTGATCCTTCGGACTTGAACCCTCTTACACCGGGTCATTTCTTAATCGGAGACTCGTTAAGTGCCTTACCAGAGCATGACTTACGAGACATTAACACAAACAGACTAGGCAGATATCAACTGGTGCAGCAGATGCTTCAACATTTTTGGCAAAGATGGTACAAGGAGTACTTGCATCAGATGCAACAACGGGTGAAATGGCGAACAACAATGTCATTTTCTGTAAATATAGGCACATTGGTGGTCATCAAAGACGACAATTTACCACCCCTGAGATGGAAGCTGGGTCGAATCTTAGAACTACATCCTGGTGCAGACGGAATAACAAGAGTAGTTTCAGTGAGAACTGCGGACGGTATTTTAAAACGATCGGTGAATAGACTGTGTGTGTTACCGATTGAAGGTGATAACGGAACTCTAAATGAAACCAAAAACCACGAAGGGACACGTCCTTCAATCAGTGTGGAATGTAAATAGCGACATTTATGTTATGTATAAATTAGATTATAGTTATAATTATAGTTCATAAAATGTATATATCTGGGAGATATTATTGTGACCAGTTCTCACGATGCATGTATTAGCACTATTAACTGTAACGCTATGCTATAGCCTTTACGTTCGGTGGTTTATGATTTAAGGTTGAAGTCACGAACGACTTCAAGGCGGGCGGGATGTTGGAGGTTCGGCTCACATCATTTATGACACTCGGCCAGCCGTTTTTAGAGTTTAGGGACATGGAAAACGCAGGTAAATGAAGAAGTACAATTTCGAAGGATAGTGGACATCCGGGTCTAATATCGTCGAGTTTTTAGTACATTTCAAAAAGTTAACAAATAGCCGCGTCATAAATGATGGAGTTTTCGCCAGGGCAGACGTGGTTGGTTTTCTCTCGATCCGCGTGAACCGTTAGGGTCACAGGTACCAGCAAGCGACCTTAGGGAATTCCAGAAACGTCACCAGGGCCCGCTCACATAAAATCACCCCTTGTTCCCACCCTCAACGTGTTCAAGGAGTGGGAACAATCACAGCGTTGTGGGAGCAAAAATGGCCTAGACCAGGCAGATTGTTTTTGGACACGGTGCGAGATTGACGTGTCTCTTTCTGGGAAGCACACTTAGCTTCAAGTCAAAATAACATATCGGGAAGCACATGTCGCTTCATGACCAGGCAGGAGGTTATAAGAGCTTCAATTTGTTAGTAAATAAATTATTGTTTTGCTAAAGGGTGTTGTTTTATCACGGACCCAAAGCCGTCTATTTCTTTGGGTGGTCCTTCGAGAACTACACACGTCAAGACCATATTCGGGGCACTTACAAGTGCTATACGCAGGAGTGTGAGCAGACACAAAGGGTGTGTCAAGCATCACTCTAAACAGTGTGTCACATTCCATTTCGTGATGAAAGTACACTTATGTCCGAAAACGAACCTTCGGAACAATGTTTTCTTCGACGGCAACACGAGTTGAAACCTATGATGGGTAACGCAACCGTCGAACAATTTACTCACACAGAGCAAATTATTGAAGCGGCGCTCGCCCAGGCTGCTGCTTTAAATGTTGTACACGAAGAAGAAACTAATGAACATTTAAGACATCCAGTCAGAATTCATGCTGACGAAACAATACATTACGATCAAGTTGATTTATATGAAGAGCAACAGCAAGAAACAATTGCAATGCCAGAAGACGTGTTCCTTAATCGTATTCGATGTCTTAATATTCAACAGAAAGACTTATTGAAATCAGTTTCCGCAGTAATTGAGAAAGATATTAAAGAAAATGATGATGAAAATAGGGAACAAATGTTGTTTTTTATTACCGGAGGAGCTGGTAGCGGTAAGTCGTTTATTTTAAAATTACTTGTTGAACATGTTAAACGCTGCTATAATCCTACAGTTGATACGATGATAAAACCATCTTTCATTGAAGTAGCTTCTTTGACTGGCGTCGCCGCCCGTCAAATATTCGGGAAAACTATGCATTCCATGTTCTCCTTGACTATTGAAAAAGGTACTGCAATGACGTATCGGCAACTGACAGGACAAAGACTCGAAGAGGAGAGACGAAAGTGGCGTCATACAAGGTGGTTGATTATTGACGAGATATCAATGTTATCTTATGAGAATTTGCGAATAATTCATTTAAGATTGCAAGAATTCAAAAGCAATGATAAACTATTTGGCGGCGTAAATGTACTTCTCTTCGGCGATATCATGCAGTTGCCCCCAGTAAAAGGACACTGGTGTTTTGAACAGCCACATTGGTGTACTGCAGAAATTAATTTATGGCGCCAATTTTCATTCTGCGAACTCACCATTAATATGCGACAAAGAGATGACGTTGAGTTTATCGACTTACTGAATATCCTTCGGTTTGGAGAAGTGACAACTTCTCAACTACAAATACTATGCGAACGAAGAAGTGTTCCCCTAACCGGAGAGTTCAAGGATGGTGCAGCAGTAAGAATATTCCCAACGATAAAATTAGTGGATGAATATAACACAAAAATGACAGATGAATTAGCAATATCACGTCGAATGTAGGTCATTGATTCAATAGATGAGTCCCGTGAGGCAGCTACATATGGAAAAAGGCCACCAGAAAATGTCATACCTGTAAATGTAAATAACTGTGGCGGACTGTTACAAAGAATAATATTAACTGAGGGATCTCGAATTATGCTGCGACGAAACCTATCAATTTCTGATGGTTTGATAAACGGCGCAATGGGAATAGTAAAGAAATTTACATGGCCGGCATTTCGAAGAGATCAACTAGAACAGGGAGAATTGCCGGATTCAGTACTTATAAAATTTGACGACGAAACCATTGGAAATAGATTGAAAGATATTGATGGTAACATTCCAATATCTCCAGTTTCAGCAACGTTTCACGCGACAAAAGGATTTAGAGACGTCGAGCGCAGAATGTTACCACTTATTCTAAGTTGGGCAGTAACGGTGCACAAATTACAAGGGACTACATTGAACAAAGCTGTAATTGATCTTGGCAAAAAGAATTTTGCAAAAGGCCAAATTTACGTTGCACTTAGTCGTGTAAAAAGTTTAGATGGTCTAGATGTATCTGATTTAGCACCAAACAAAGTCCTCGTTGAACCTCATGACGAGAGAGCACTCGCAGAAATGCAAAGATTACGACAGTTGCTTTTACAAAGAAACAGTCCAAATCAGCTTCCAGCGCCTGATATGTGAAGAAGCAAGCCAAGCCTTTTTTTATTTGTTTTATTATTAGCGACCAATTAGTAAAGAAACTGACGAAGTTTACTTGCAGGGACAAGTTTGAAAAATCGCGCTCGCTACATTCCTTGCAGAATAACCCTAAAGAATAGGTTTTTTGCAATAACGATAGTTATTAAGAATAAGAAGTTACATATATTTTTGTAAATGAAATTATGGTGGAAAGATGTACAAGATGTGAAAAGTTTCATCGCAATCGGTGTATTCCTTATAGAGTAGCGGTATAGAATCGGATTTTGCAATAACAATATTTATTATTATTACATGTACATGCATACTGGATTTCGATCGACGCGATATGTGTATAGAAACAGTAGAGAATCGGCGACTGGATGCTGACTCATACACCAGTAGAGACACGTAGGCATACGTAGAATTCAATGTAGTAGTAACAATAGTTTTTCAGGAATATCTCGGAAACTAAAACTTTCCGTTAATTAAGCATAATGAAAAAGTTGTTCAGAATCATGTCCCCGACAACATATTAAAAGGTCATTGAAATCGTCCAATCTTGACATTAAAAACTTCCTGCATTTTGCAACAATGAAAAATTGAAAAATTTTTTTTTAATGGGACTAATCGGAAGACATTCCCTACAAGATGCAAAAGGTTTCGTTCCGATTGGTCCATCCATCTCGGGGTAATCGGTGAACACACACAAAAAAAAATAATACATACTGATCGAATTGCGTAACCTCCTCCTTTTCGAAGTCGGTTAATAAGATTTAATATTTCTTTTACCTTGTGACGAGAGTCACTTACGTCACGCGGCGCCGGCGCAAACACGCGACGAGCCCGCGCGCCGCCCGCCGCAGCCGCTACGCGGCGCCGGACCCCGAGCCGCTCGCGCTAGCCAACAGGCCGCGAGCGAAGATATAAAGGGCAGCCAGCGGCGATAAAGACAGAATTCTCTGGAAGTGCGAACCATCCGTTCAAAACGACAAAAGAGCATTCGCGATCGACTGGGACGAGACCCACGATCGTACCGGACAAAAGGACCGCGTGAAATCGAGCGTAACGGGACCGCTGTCCCATCGAGACCGCGCCGCGCCGCGTTACCGGATCAAATCGCTCAGCGCCCGCGCGCGCCTCCGTAGCTATAAGACCGCGTAGTACTAAGTTAGCTGTAAGCGCGTCCCCTGTATCATAACATCCTCCCAAATAGTACGTAAGACAGATTAGAATATATTAATACGTTCGGTTGCCATTGCGTTACAGACCGACTTGTACTAACGAACGGACCGTCACCTGCCACGACGGAGGACGAATAAACAATACGTTTACCTACGCACCGCTAATTATTTATCGACCAATCCCATTCCTCACGCAGCTGCTGTCTCGGGACGAGAGCCGAACGCGGTACTGCAGCGCTCGACGCTACCTACTCGAGCGCACCCGGTTACCGCGTTACAACCTCAAACATATTTCCTGATATATCCTGCGAGAATGTAATTGCATCTTTTCTCGGAGTACGTTTCTGTTATTAATCCTAGTATTTCATTCCACAATGTTTAATTTGTTTAATGGATCTATTCAAATTCTCTACTCCATAATTTTGGTGGTAATTTCCTCATCAATGTCTGCATAAATGCTGAAAATAAAGAAAAAGAAATCATATTACTATATATTGATACATTGTCCACAACAACATTAATTTAGAATAAAGAATGTATTAAAGAAAATAAGCTTTAAAATTAGTTTTATCTTAAACATACTTCCAGATATATCTTGTAAGAAAGTAACTGCATTCAATTTCCACATGTTTTTCACTATAACCTATACCTGTCAAAACGATCTACAGCTTTCTAAAAGCAATAATATTAAAACATATGGCGTCCAAAAGACACAGCATCCAAACGGCACGGCGTCCAATAGGAACGCGCCAGAACGCGTTGGTATGTAGCTTCGAGTCCCACACTGCCCGAGACCTCTCCTAACTCGACGGGTTCCTCGCTTACGTAAATGTATTTTCTTGCTGTCAAAATATATTTAAAAAAAAACAGGTTAGGTTAGGTTAGGTTAGGTTAGGTTAGGTTGGGTTGGAGAAGAGGACGCTCTGAAGGAGTGATGCAGAACACGGGTGAGCTTTCGTTTATTAATATACTTAATCATTTATTTTGTGTGCTTGAGATCTTGTGAGAACGTGCGAGTGTGTGCGAGTGTGAGTGTGCGTGTGCGGGATGTATGTAACAGGTATCAGGACATCATGGCTGAAAGCAGAAGAGAAGGTGGTGAGGTAGAAGAAGAGCGACGATGACTCCAGAAAAGAAGAGGCGGAAACTGATGACAGACGTGGTTGGGACGTTGCAGTGGAGAAGAGGACGTCCTTAGGGGGTGAAGCAGAACTCAGGTATTTATTTCTTTATTACTTACATAATTAATTATTTATTTTGTGCGTGTTGATGCTTGATTGAGGGCTTGTGCGAATGTGAGAGTGGGTGTGCGGTGTGTATTCGTTAGGATTCCAGACAACATGACTGAAAGGAGAAGAGTAGAGGCAAGGATTGACGATAGACGTGACTGGGACGCTGCAGCGGAGAAGAGGACGCCTTCAATGGGTTAATCAGGATACAGGTATTTATTGGTTTATTTATTTATATATTTATTCATTTATTTTGCGAGAATGTGCGAATGTGGGTGAGTGTATGTGTGCGAGTGTGCGTGGGACAGGTCATCGAGGATTGCAGCCTACGAAGACGTGGCACAGTCAACCGGGGAAAGGACTCGCCCCGGGACCTGGCTGTGTTGAAGAGCAAGCCCTGCTGAAGCAGGTGAACACATGGCGCGATCACCCGTTGAGCAGGAGCTCCGGTTCCTGGTCGTGGCCGAAAAGAAAACTCCTGACCTCGCTTTGCAGGCTGGTGAAGACATGGCGCGATCACCCGTTGAGCAGGAGCTCCGGTTCCTGATCGTGGCCGAAGAAAACCTGTTATATATCCAAAAGGATGAATAGGTACTGGTGGCCCACACAGGGGAGAGGTTTTAGTGGGTAGTATACCCAGCCACAGGACTGTTCCCTCTGGACCACCTGCTCAAGGTCGCCCCTTCTGGGCTGAGACTTACTTTTGGGCTAAACCCCACCCTTCGGGGTCGGGTTGCCAGGTTGCCCCCTCAGGGCGGGTATGAGTCCCACACTGCTCGGGCCCCCTCTAGCCGATTAGACGAAAGGGGAACCATCCCGCGCATGCATAAATGCATTTCCTCTCCTAAAAAAAAAAGAAAGGTTAGGTTAGGTTAGGTTAGGTTCCACGGATCTGGCCAAGTGTACTCGCTGGGCGGGGCGATGATACCCCGACGTGGCGCGTCCCCAGGTGGCGGATAGGGGAATGCTCGCCATGCACTTTTCGGAGTGTATGTAGGGTAGGAGTGAAATAAAATAGCTCCCGCGGACCAAACACCAAGGGAAGGAAAACCCATCAAAACCTCCCCTGTGACTGTGGGATAGAATACAGGCACGGTAACCCCTGCCTGTCGTAGGAGGCGACTAAAAGGGGGCGCTTGCTGCTGTCGAGTAGCCTCGCAGATGACCCGGGGTGATGCCGGTGGGATCTACGGATCCTGGCAGGGTCTCCCTTGCCGGTAAGGCCTGGGTCGGAGAGGCGAAAAGGTGGCTGCAGAGTCGTTGAGTTCTCCAGGGGCCAGGCTGCGTGGCGGTCTGGTGCGGGTAGCGAACCCGGAGTGCCCTAGCAATGATACCGTAACCCAGTGGTCACGTTTCGCTGGAACGGATGGCTTGCCTTCATTGCTCTATAAAAAATCCCTAGCCCCAAACTGCGGTGCGCGGTGAGGAGGGCGTGCCCGGAGTAAGCGCCAGGCATGGCTGATGGGTGCATCAGTCTCTAGCGGCCAACCCCGGGGTACCTGGCGACACCCCGGGTGTACTAGCCTTACCTGGGTAAGGCGGCTCTGCCCGGATGGACCCATGGACCGACCCTCTCGTGGAACCATTATGGATGGAATTACTAAATCAACAAATAAACAAACTGGACTGGATTTAACGGAAACGACCATGGCTACGAATCAGGACGTGAGACAGGCAGCTAGCGAGGTGGACCTGGTGCTGCCCGGCACTAGTGGAGCGACGGATGCGCGCCAGCTATCCGTTCAACTTTCTAGGGTGGACGCGGAATGGTCTACCCTGAGGTCGGGGCGATGAAGGGGCGGGGTCTCCCCAGCGGCCTCGGATGCCGCTGCATCTCGGGACGGCGAGGACTCGGACGAGTCAGTCGCTTCGACTGTGTCCTTGGAGAGACGGCCGGCGAAGAGGAGGGGCCGTCCGCCGACCACCGGCGTGTACTCGCAACTCGCCGCGGCGAAGCAAATGCTCCTGGAGGTACAACGCCAGGAGCTGGAACTCGCGGAGGAGAAGAGGGCACTGGACCCTGCCGAGGTCCCTCCCGAGCTGAGTCGAAGTAGCAGGTCCCTCCCCGATCCTGAGGACCTGGCGGAGGAGTTCAGGCATGTCCCGACCGTCGACCTAGCAGCCCAGACCTTGGAATTCTGTGGGGATGTGGAGAGGGTAGCGGGCGTTTCCAAGGGCTTCAAGGGAACGCTCGTCAGGAAACTAAGGATGGCCGCACGCCATTTAAAGGCCATCCATACGGTGGTAAGGGCCGCCCCCGCTAGGGCAGGTAAAGAGCTGGAGGAGCTCCGCCGCCAGCTAAAGCTCCGAGAGGAGCAGCTGGCGGCCCAGACAGCCCAGATCAGCATCCTCCAGCAAAGCCTGGCGGAACACACATGGCGGGTTGCGACCACGGAGACGCCGGTAATCGCGAGCCCGAAGAGGGTCGCGAGGCCCGACTCGCCATTGTCCGGCGCAGAGGCGGGCAAGAAGAGGAGGAAGGACGAAGTCGAAGTTTTCGACTTACCGTCTTGCCCGCCTGAATGCCCCGTGGTGCAGGTCCCGATACCAACTGCTGCACCTGGAAAAGAGGAGGGGAAGTTTGGTGGCCCTAAGCCCGATCTGATGAGGGGATTTGCGGCTCTCCTCGAGAAAGGTATGTCGGGGCTCAGGGCGGAGTTCAATGCCGCTATTGCAGCAGTTCAGCCACCGCTTAAAAGGGCGGAGCGTATTAAGGGGGGAGCTACGGCTGCGACCATCCCCCCTGCATCGAGCAAGGAAGCGGAGTCCCTGTCTGCCACGGAGTCGTTGCCAGGGCCCTCCTCAGCACCGGACCAGCCGACATCATTTGTGGAGGCCAGAATGGCCCGGATTGTTGAGGAGCATCGGAGGACGGCGGATGGGACCTGGGTGACGGTGGCTGGCCGCCGCGCTAAATCGGCGGAGAAGAAGGCGATAGCGTAGAAGAAGGCGGTAGCGGCCAAGGCCCCTCCCTCCCAGGGCTCCAAGGTGGTTGCCCAGAAGGGGCAGAAGAGAGGGGCCGCACCGGCGGTCAAGGGCAAGGGGCCCAATCTGCCAGGCAGAAGGCCCCCCGCCCACCTCGTACAGCGGCGGACACCATCAACCTAGCTCCCGAGGCTATGGTCTCATACGCCGAGGCCATGCTCATGGCCCGGGAGCGGGTCAAGTTGGCTGACCGACTCCGCCAGGTGTTTAGCGGCACTGAAGTCAGGGTTGCCCGCCCCATAAAAATGGGCGAGGTGAGGGTGACCAGTCTCGATGACTCGGTCACCCCGGTGGAGGTGGCGGCCGCGTTGGCCGTTGCGGGGGGTTGCTCCGCTGTAGATATTAAAATGGGGGAGATTCGCACCTCCCCCCAAAGCATGGGGACTGTCTGGGCGAGATGCCCTCTAGCGGCACTCAAAAAGTTATCCGTCTCTGGGAGGGTTCTGGTCGGGTGGTCCTTGGCCAGAATTCAGGCGCAGCCACCGCGGCCATTGCAGTGCTATCGCTGCCTGGAAAGAGGGCATGTTAGGCAGCGATGCACTTGCGAAGCTGATAGGTCCGACCGCTGCTATGCGTGCGGAGAGTCGGGCCACGTGGCCAGCAAGTGTAGCGCCACCCCACGGTGCCCACTCTGTGCGGACCTGGGGCGGCCCGAGGGGCATCGATTAGGGGCAAAAGGTTGTGCCCCCTTCTCCTCCCAGAGGAAGAAAAAGAGTGCCGTTGAAGGGGCAGGAACAGCCCCCAAGGAAAGGGCATCAAGGACCAAGCCTGCAGAGTCGAAGAAGGGGGGCAAGAAAAATCCCCCGCCAAGTCGGCGAGCAAAAATGCCGCGGAGGCGGCGCGTAAGGCCTAGGTATGGGGCCCAAGGGCCCTATACTTCAGGCCAACTTGAACCACTCGGCCAGGGCTCAGGACATGTTGTCCCAAACCCTGGCCGAGTGGAAGGCTGGGTTGGCGGTGGCCGCAGAGCCGTACCGAGCCCTCGACAGACCAGATTGGTTCGGGGACGAGGACGGCTCCGTGGCATTTATTGGCACCGCAGTACCCCACACCCCGCCCCACTGGAACGGGGCCGGGGGTTCGTCGGCGTGCTGTGGGGTGAAATAGCGGTGGTGGGGCTCTATGCCCCGCCCAGATGGCCTCTCGCGCAATATAAACAGTACCTGGACCGGGTGGGGGACTTTGTCTCCCGTTGTTCCCCCCGGCCAGTGCTAGTACTCGGGGACTTTAATGCCCATGCCTCACTTTGAGGCTCCCCGAGGACAAACGCGAGAGGCAGGGCGGTTGTAAATTGGGCGGCGGGGCTAGGACTCCACATGCTCAATGTGGGGTCTGTTAGCACCTGCGTGCGTGCCCAGGTGGAGTCTATAGTCGATTTGTCTTTCGCGACTCCCCTGGCCGCGCGTATGGTGCAGCGATGGAGGGTGGTGGAAAAGGCGGTCACTCTTAGTGACCATCTATACATCCGCCTCGACCTTACCACCACCGCCCGCCGCCCCTGTGGATCACCACCGCTACGGTGGGCGCTGAAGAGGATGGACAAGTGGACGTGTGTCCGTGCCCTCAGGGAGGCATCCCGCGACGTGGAGGCGGTCGTAAACGAGCTGGGGCTGAGGGGCGCGCGGCACCGCGACGACCACGAAACGGAGGAGCTCAGGGCCCAATTATAGCTCCGCGACGCCAAAATAGCGTCACAAGGGCAGGAGATTGCTACGCTGCGGCGGGAGCTGGAGGCTCTGCGCGTGAGGCCCCCGGCGGTAGAAGCCCCGGCCGCCCCTGGCACCAGGAAGGCGACGCGGCCGGCGTCCCCGCTGGAGCAGGAGGCCCGGCCGAAGAGGAGCGGTCGGAGGGCTACCACGTTGGAGGAGACGGAGGACCCCGCCCCGGTGCGTTCACCGTCGCCTGCTGTGACCGCAGGGGGGCGGGCCGTGGACGATCCCACCGAGCACGAGGCCCCGGCCGCCAAGGGGGGGGGGGGCGGGGCGACGGGAACGGCCGCGCTCATGGATGGTATCGCTGCCCTCGTCGCGCGGAGCGTGGCCGACGCGGGTGCCCACTCCTGCCACCTCTGGACGGTAGGGGAAGGGGCAGAGGCAACAGCGCGGGGATCCCACGACATCCGGGGGATCTCCGCAGCCCCAGAAAAAGGGTTCGGGGGCGGCTGGGACTCGCGCGCCTTCCGCCCTACGGCCTCCTCCGGCTCGTTCGTTGCCGACAGGATGGCAAAAATCCAGGAGGACGACCGCCAGGAGACCGAGGCGTGGTCCAAGGTGGTAGGCGCCAACGCCAAGAAGGCAGAGGCGGCGAAGAAGAAGGGTGTGGAGATGGCCCCCCCTCCGCCGCCGGCGAAGAAGACGGGGAGGAGGACGACGGCCGGGATGACAAATCCCCCGGCCGCACGAAAGGAGGGAACCGCGGGGGGCAAGGCGACAAAGGAGGCCACAAAGCAGCCCCGCCTCGCCCGCCCCCCCAAAACCTCGGCGGTCACGATAACGGTCCGCCCGGGGCGAAGACCACCTGCTGTGAGGCCATGATCAGGGCCGGGCAGGAGGTCGACCTCGCGGAGATCGGCATCACCGATCTCCGGCCCAGACGCGCGGCCACCAGCGGTCTCGTCCTGGAGATCGCCGGGACGGAGAGGGCGGCAAAGGCGGCGGCCCTGGCTATCCGCCTCCAAACTGTATTCCGCGGGTCCGATGAGGTTAGGGTGGCGTGCCCAGTTAAGATGGGCGAGAACCGCCTCATCGGGCTCGACGATTCGGTCACCCGCGGGGAGGTAGCAGCGGCGGTGGCAACCGGAGGAGCCTGCACCACGGAGGAGGTCAAGGTGGGGGAGATTCGCGCCCACCCCGTGGCCTGGGGAAGGTCTTGGTGAGGTGCCCCCTCACCGCAGCCAACAAGGTCGTCGAAGCGGGGAGGCTGAGGGTCGGCTGGTCCTCAGCACGGTTCGAGGCCCTGGCGGCTCGCCCCCTGCAGTGCTAGCGCTGCCTGGAGACTGGACATGTCAGGCAGCGGTGTCCATGCGGGGTCGATCGTTCTGATCGCTGCTTCAACTGTGGCGATCTGGACCATCGAGCCAGTGGCTGTACGGCCCCGCCGCGGCGCCCCCTGTGCACCGATTCAGGGCGCCCCGCGGGACACAGGATGGGGATCAGAGGATGCCTGTTGGTCTCTGCGAAGAAAGGGCGGAAGAAGTCCGCCAAAAAGACGAGCGCGAAGAAGTCCCCGGCTGCATCGCCCACTGGTGTAGCGGGCCCCAGCAACGCAGGAGCAGCTGTGGATGCAGCGGTGGAGCCGGCGCGCAATGGGGCCTAAGGGTCCTTTCCTGCAGGCCAACATCATCCACTCGGCCGGGGCGCAGAGCCTTTTGCTACAAACCCTGGCCGAGTGGCAGATTGAGGTTGCGGTGGTGTCGGAGCCGTACCGCGTACTGGACCGACCCAACTGGTTCGGCAACGGGGCGGGCTCCGTCGCCATCGTCCTGGGGGGTCGGCACGTCCCCCCTCCCGCCGATGTCTTAGCACGCGTTGCGGTTAGCTCCCACACCCGGCCGACGTTGGTCCTCGGGGATTTCAACTCCAAAGCCGAAGTCTGGGGGTCCCCGAGGACCGACGCGAGAGGAGGGGCGGTACTGCTCTGGGCGGCTGGCGCGGGGCTCCTGCTCCTGAACAGGGGCTCCGCCAGCACCTGCGTTCGGGCTCAGGGGGAATCCATTGTGGATCTGGGCTGGGCGTCCCCTGTGGGCGGGCCCATGGTGCAAAATTGGAGGGTGGCGGCGAGGGAGACGCTGAGTGACGCGGAGAGGTCACTGCCTCGCTGGGTGCTGAGGAGGCTGGACAAGGACATGCTGATGGCCGCAGCCCGTGCCGTGGCCTGGCCAGCTCTTCCGGCCGGGCCGGTCGTGGACGTTGAGGGGGAGGCCAAGTGGTTCCGGGAGGCGATGACCGCAGTATGCGACACCGCCATGCCCCGGGCCCCGCACCTGCACCACCCGGAGGGCGGTGTACTGGTGGTCGGGCGACATTGCGGATCTCCGATCCGAGTGTCAGCACGCTCGGCGCCAGTGGCAGCGCGCTCGAAGGGCTCGGGTCCGAGACCCGGCGAGGGAGGATCTGCTGAGGGGCACATACCAGGTCTTCGCGGTAGCCCTCAGGCAGGCCATCAGGGACGCGAAATCCCGGGCGTGGGAGGAGCTCCAGGGCTTGCTGGACAAGTACCCGTGGGGGCGCCCTTACCGGCTGGTCACGGGCAAGCACCGCGCACGGGCGCCCCCGCTCTCGCAGAGCCTGGACGCCCAGGTGCTGACGCGGGCAATAGACACCCTCTACCCCGTTCCGGGGGAACGTCGCACCCGCGCCACCAGCAAGGGCCGGCGGAGTCCGTCGCCTGGTCCGTCGACCTGGGGGTCACAGAGGAGGAGCTGCACGATGCCATCAAAAGGCGCGGGACCAAGGACACCGCCCCGGGCCCGGACGGCATCCCCGGCCGCGCCTGGGTTCTCGCTTCCGGCATCCTAGGTCCGAGGCTGTGCCGCCTCTTCATCGCCGCTTTGGAGCAGGGGGTGTTCCCCTCGATTTGGAAGGACGGACGGCCCGCAGATTCTCCCTCTGCGTACCGGCCCATTGTGCTGTTGGACGAGGTGGGAAAACTCTTCGAGCGTGTCATCGCAAACCGCCTCGTCCACCACCTGTCGAGCGTTGGCCCCGATCTGGCCGACATACAGTTCGGGTTTCGCGAGGGTCGCAGCATCATCGACGCTATCCAGCGGGTGCGTACCCTCGCCGAGTCGGCCACGTCCCGGGGTGGGGTGGCGCTGGGCGTCTCCTTGGACGTTACGAACGCGTTCAACACCCTGCCCCATGGGACGATACGGGGGGCGCTGGTTCACCACAACGTCCCCCCGTATCTGCAGAGGATCACCGGGCCTTCCTGGATGGCAGGTGGATACTGTACACGGGCCGGGACGGTACGCTGCACTGGAGAGAGGTCGACCGCGGAGTGCCCCAGGGGTCCAAAGTGGGACCCCCTTATGGAACGTGGGGTACAACGCGCGGTATTCGCAGATGACTACTACCTGCTGGCCACCGGGCGGGATTGGTTGAGGACCTGCCGCCGTGCCGAGGTGGGGGTCGCAATCGTGCGAAGAGCGATCCGGGCGTTGGGTCTGGCGCTGGCTCCTCACAACACCGAGGCCATGTGGTTCTTCGAGCCTCGGCGTGGGGTAGCCCCTCCGGCCCAGCTCTGGCTCGAGGTCGACGGGTGCCGGATCGTGATCGGCCGGGGTCTTCGATACCTCGGTCTGTATCACGACAGCCACTGGCGGTTCGATGTTCACTTCGACCGCCTGGCTCCCCGATTGGAACAGGTGGCGACCAATCTTAGCCGCCTGTTGCCCAACCTCGGGGGGCCTGGACTGAGGGTTCGCCGCCTATACGTGCGAATCGTCCGGTCCATAGCCCTATACGGGGCTCCGATATGGGCCAGCGATCTGGCGGTCAGCAGGCACAGCTGCACTCTACTGCACGATCTCCTACGAAGGGGCGATGGTCCTGGCGGGTCTCATCCCACTCCGGTACCAGGCGGAGGTCGAATCCAGTGCATACTGGTATTCGCGAGCCCTCAGCCAGACCGGGCAGGACCCGCCGGGGCCGACGGTCGAGGAACACCGGAGCCAGGCCCGACTGGTCGCGGCGGAAAGGTGGCAGAGATCCCTTACAGAGGGGGCTGCCGCCGGAACCCGCGCCGTCGGGGCGGTCCTGCCGATGATATCGGAGTGGCGGGACCGCGACCACGGCGCCCTGTCTTTCCGGGTCACGCAGGTGCTCTCCGGACACGGGGTGTTCGGGGAGTTGGCTCTGCGGGGCGGCGCAGAACGCCGCACAGCACACGCTGGCGGAGTGCCCGGTGTTTGCGGTAGCACGCCACGCCCTTGCGACAGAAATAGGGGAGGATCTCTCGCCGGCAGGCGTCGTGAGACAGATGCTTGCTGGCGAGACATAATGGAGGGTCGTGACCACCTTCTGCGAGGAGGTCATGGCCCTCAAGGAGAGGTCGCGGACGTGGGACGCGACGACGTCGCAGGGATCCGCCGCCATAAGGGGTGCCGGGGGGAGGGGGGCGATGGCGGCTTTCGCTATTTGCCCCCCCGGCGTGACGGATGCGGGACGCGGTAGTGTAGCGGGAGGGCCCGCGTGCCCTCCCGCCTCCTGGGGAGATTTTACGGTCGGTGGTTCTTGTGGGGGCGAGAGGGGTCGCGGTGTACCCTCCCGCCCCGGACGAAATGAGCCCGGACCCCGGTCGGAACCGGGGGTGGGCGGGTGGGGACCCCGTTCTCAATCGGGGGCCCCTCTCCGTCCGGCTCTGGGGGCCCGGGTGACTCCGGGCGGAGAGTGGCGTCTTACTCCCACGCTGGGAGTGGCGCTGGTCCCCGCAGGGGGGGGGGGGGTGCAGCGGAGCCGAGGGAGTCCCCCTGGAGGGTGGCCGGCCACGGCTCACCGCAGCCCACAGGGGGACGACTCGGCGGGCCGCAGGCGCCCGGTTTGGGCGCCATTGTGCGCGGACCCGGGGTGTAGCCGGCACCGGAATCCGGCGGAGCGAATGACAGCGCCCGACCTTCCTCGCGGGCGGGCGGGGGGTTGCTCCTCCCCGTAGCCTGTGAGGAGATCGCGGCGCGGGGCCAGAAGACGGGCTGGGGGGCCCGGCCGCCATTGCACGCAGTTCCCCCGCGATGGAGCCGGCACCGAGTGCGACCCCTGGTGCCGGCTGTGGGAGTTGTTACTCTTCCAGTGAGGGGCGCTTTCAGCGCACGGCGGGGGAGGCTCCGGAGTTATAGTAATCAGGTCCCGGAGCCTCTGCCATACGCCATAGGAGGTCGCCGTGGAGTTTTAGTCAGTAGGAATGGGACACTCCCCCGCTCCCCGCCCCCACGGGTGGCGGGGAGTCTTATGTAAGATTTCCCCACGAAAAAAAAAAGTTTGCATTCCCCCTCGACGCGTCGAGGCGAGCGGACGTGTTTCGTGTTTGCTGCGTGGTTAGATTTTCAACGCGGTGGATAGCGGCTTAGTTATTCGCGTTTTTTGGTAAAATCATTTTTATTATGTGTTCGGAAGTGCTATTGTGTCGTTTTTTGATTAAATATTGTGTTAATTTATTGTTAAATAACGAAAACGTGATGGGCGTGTTACGCGGCATTTCGACGTCGTGTTTCCGGTGTTCGGGGTGTCGATTATAAAGATTGGACATTATTTAAGGATAATTTTCGTAAATTGGAAACGATTCGCAGTGAAATTCCGCGTTACTTGGAGCCATAGCTCCAAGACTACGCATCTGATCAAAAAATGTCGTACAACATAAATAGTAGGAAATCTAATTTCCTACAAAAAAGGTCTCTCAATATTTTGCCATAGCTCGCACCGTTTCCGAGATATT
The DNA here is from genome assembly GCF_907164935.1 of Osmia bicornis bicornis. NCBI lineage: Eukaryota > Metazoa > Arthropoda > Insecta > Hymenoptera > Megachilidae > Osmia > Osmia bicornis. The sequence goes on from NC_060221.1 coordinate 11,605,778, forward strand.
TGCAGATTTACCTCAAGGAAAGGGGCGTCACGCACATATTCCGAGATATTTCTTCTTCTTCTGGTTCTTCTTCTGCAGAGCTGCGCTGGAAGTGGCATTTACGGCTCCGAATAGTGAATACAGCAATAATAGTACAAAGTTACCTCAAAGAAAAGGGCCACAGTGTTTCTTCATCCTTATGATTTTGGTACGGCTTCGGAACTTTTAAATATCTCGATATATCTCGAAAACTGCGCATCTGATCAAAAAATGTTAAGGAGGAGTTCAGTCACATACACCGGCACAGAAGGAATATATATATATAAAGATAAGAATGTCATTATTACTATATCTACGTTAGAAATAATGTAATATACTGATTACTTCTTACAGATCAATGTACATTTAATAACAATATCATTATTAGTATATCTGCATCAGACGTAACGTAATATACAGATACCTTCCTACAGATCAATAAACATTTAGTAACAATATCATTTTTACTATATCTGCATTAGATATGTAATATACATTAAATAACAATATCATTATTACTATGTCTTCATCAGATATAATGTCATATCTTGACGCCTTCCTACAGATCAATGTACATTTAATAACAATATAATTATTACTATATCTGCGTTAGATATGTAATATACATTTAATAACAATATCATTACTACTACAGTAAAACTTGGATATATGCAACAAACATTGGGACCCAGGCGTTGCATATATCCAGTCGAGGTGTCGAATCTCGGGTTACACGCGACGAGCAGCCAAGCGTGAACGTAGAAAGGACAGACAGTGGTTGAAAGAGAGAGGTCCGATGATCAAAGGGTGGGGGGTGGTGGGGGGGTATCATATTTCTGCTGAGGGTGTCAAATTTATGCTGAGTCAGAAAAAAAAATGCTGACGCAAGTGAATTAGAACCGGCCTAGCACCCTTTTGACCTTGAACTATTTTTAGCGTCGCCTATAACACCCCATGACCTTGAACTGAAACTTGACACCTACGAGACCTCCACCCCCATGACCTTGTAGCGGTGTTAAGTTGGCAGTGCTGCCCCCCGCTCGGTATGTTTTTGTTACCGGCACTGCCGCCAGAGTAGAAAAACACAGGACTAACCTAAAAGAGAGTGTCAATAAAGAAGCCTGTGCACTACGAAGTGATTTTGATTAGATAACCCATCCGGAACAAGTGTAAACACTTCCGTGTCAGTTTTACACTGCCGATTCGACGAAAAGTATATTTTGATCACACGGCAAATAACAACAAATTGGTGACCCCGACGTGATATCGTTCCACGTGGGTTAGTCGTCGACATGGCCGTGGAAGCCAATAAGGTGAGCATTAAAATTCCACCATTCTGGCCGGAAAAACCGGAAATATGGTTTTATCAGGTGGAAGCCCAGTTTGAAATTAATGGAATCACGACCGAACTCACAAAATTTAACTATCTCGTCTCGCAGTTAGAGCCAAAATACATAGAGGACATCTGGGATCTCGTTAATGATAAAAATGCTACTAATAAATATACCACAGCTAAGGAGAGGCTCTTGAGTGTATTTCGAGAATGCGAGAATAGGAGGATTAAACGGTTGGTCACGGGTATTGAACTGGGAGACGTGAGACCGAGCCAACTCCTACAAAAAATGAGGTCATTGGCCACCGAGGACATCTCGGACAAGGTTTTAGGAACCTTGTGGCTGGACAAAATGCCCGATTATATTAAAAACATACTACTTGTGTTAGATGAGAGTCTGGTTAAGTTAGCAAGTATGGCAGACAAGATCGGCGAAATGAACCCACGTCGAGAACTTTGTACCACCAGTCAAGGCACTAGCCTCATGGAAGAGCTAATGCGGAAAATGGCAGACCTGGAATTACAGGTAGCCCAATTAGGGGCGAGCAGGTTGCCACGGCCCAGGAATCGCAGCACGGACCGCGGTGCGAGTAGCACCAAATTTAGGAACAGACGACGAAGCGGCATCAGGAAGCGATGCGATCCGAAGGGGAAATATTGCTATTATCACTTCAGATTTGGTGCTGGTTGCATACCGGATAAGTGCACCTCCCCTTGCGCTTGGTCCCAGAAGCCAACGGGAAACGTAAGCCCGCAGCCGAATTAGCGGTGGGTTCTGCTGCTAATGATACACCAAATCGCCGCAAACACCGTCTATTTGTAAAAGATAAAACAACGAACCAGAACTTTTTGATAGATAGTGGTGCTGACGTGAGCCTAATCCCGGCCACGAAGAACGACAAGGAAACGTGCGATTTTAAATTGTACGCGGCAAATGGCACCGAAATTCCGACCTATGGAATCAGGGTGTTGACCTTGGACTTGGGCCTGCGTAGGGCATTTCAATGGCCGTTCGCGGTAGGAAAGATTTCCAAGGGAATAATAGGGGCGGACTTTCTCAACAAATTCGGGTTATTGATAGATATAAGTAAAAAGAAACTAATCGACGGGGTAACTAATCTCGCAGTAAAAGGAGAAATTACAGCCGTCTCGCAGAGCACCACGGTAAGCCTGTTGGACAAAAATTTGAAATACTACAATATACTGTCAAGATACCCACAAATCACAAAACTGAATTTGCTAATAACCGACGTCAAGCATGGTGTCCAGCATCGTATCGTTACAAGAGGACAACCAGTGCATTCAAAAGCAAGGCAGCTCGATCCCAAGAGGTTTAAAATCGCAAGGCAAGAATTTCAATACATGTTGGATAATAATATTATCAGGCGGTCAAATTCACAGTGGGCAAGCCCCCTTCATTTGGTAACAAAAAAGGACGGGACTATGCGGCCGTGTGGGGATTACAGAAGATTGAACGATGTAACAATCCCGGATCGGTATCCCGTCCCCAGAATTAATGATGTCAATCACATCCTGAGAGGTAAAAAAATATTCTCAAAATTAGATTTATTTAAAGCATACTTTCAGATTCCAATAGCCGAAGAAGACAAAGCGAAAACCGCTGTCATTACGCCGTTTGGGCTGTTTGAATTCAATGTTATGAGCTTTGGACTACGAAATGCACCCTCCACGTTCCAGCGTTTCATGCACCAGGTGCTTCAAGGACTACCCTTTGTTTTCTCGTATCTGGACGATATCCTGGTGGCGTCCACATCAGAGGAAGAGCACAAGAGACACCTGAACTTAGTGTTGAGAAGATTAAACGAACACGGATTAAGGATAAACTTACCGAAATCGACATTTGGAGTGGAAGAATTAGATTTTCTGGGATACCATATTACATCGAAGGGAGTCCTACCACTACAGGAACGAGTAAAAGCGATTCTAGAGTACAAATTACCAGCTACAGTTCACGAGTTGCGGACGTTCCTAGGCATGGTCAATTTCTATCGTCCCTTTCTAAAAAACGCAGCGCACAGTCAAGCCGTCCTACAGGAATACTTAAAAGGTGCAAGAAAAAGGGATAAGAGAAGGATACAGTGGACGGACGAGGCCATAAGAATGTTTGAAAAGTGCAAACAAGAACTGACAGATGTAGCGTTACTAAGTTACCCGAACGCGGAATCGCAGTTAGCGGTTTTTACAGACGCCTCTGATTGGGCGGTTGGCGCTGCGTTACAACAACAGGAAAACGGAGCGTGGAAACCTATAGCTTTTTACTCGAAGAAGCTGAGCGATAGCCAAAAGAACTACAGTATCTACGACAGGGAATTGTTGGGTATCTACCTAGCAGTAAAACACTTCAAACATTGGTTGGAGGGCCGCGAATTCAAAATCTTTACAGACCACAAGCCGCTAATTTTTGCATTCAAGCAAAATAACGATAAAGCATCCCCTAGACAGCTTAGGCAATTACAATATATATCGCAATTTACTACAGACCTATGTTATATAAAAGGGCAAGAAAATGTAGTTGCAGATAATTTATCAAGAATAGCAGAAACCTCGGTCGCAGAAATTGATTTTGATAAAATAGCCGGGGAACAAGAAAGCGACACCGAGTTAAAAGAATTGCGAGCGAATAATAAATCATTAATTTTTAAAAGTTACCCACTGCCATCCGGCAGAGAATTGTGGTGTGACACATCCACAAGGAATATTCGGCCGTTTGTACCGAAACGTTTCAGGGAAGAAATATTCAAACAAATACATGGCCTGGCCCATCCCGGTGTCAGATCAACAACGCTGGAGGTAACGGCAAGATTTGTGTGGACAGACATGAAAAGAGAAGTGCAAGAATAGACCCGAGCGTGCACTAGTTGTCAAAAGAACAAAGTAACACGGCACACGAAATCGGAGCTAGGACGGTACCAGTTACCGGATGAACGTTTCGGTGTGGTACACATAGATTTGATTGGGCCATACCCCCCATCCGATGGTTTTACCTATTGTCTGACATGTATAGACCGCTACGCAAAGTATTACAGCCGAAAAAGTCGCTAAGGCGTTTTACGAGAGCTGGATCACCCGATTTGGGGTTCCCTATCAGGTCATTACAGACCGGGGAGTACAATTTACATCGGAGCTTTTTCGGTCACTAACAACTATATGCGGAATTAAACTACAGCATACGACGGCCTACCACCCACAAAGTAACGGAAAAGTTGAGCGGCTCCATCGGACGCTAAAAGCAGCGATTCAATCACATGGTACTAAAACATGGACGGACTCAATACCAACAATTCTCTTAGGGCTGCGAACAGCATTAAAAGAAGACTCGGATTACTCCATATCACAAATGGTTTACGGGACAACAATCAAACTACCAGGTGAATTTTTTGTCAAGTCAAAAATGTCAATATCACCGGAAACCTTTATTAGTAGGCTACAGAGTCAGATGGAAGCGGTAAGACCATGCACTGCTAGATACAGAACAAATTTGAAGATATTTGTGCATAAAGACCTAAAGACATGTTCGCACGTATTTGTAAGGACAGATAGAGTGAAGAAACCACTCGAACCTGCTTACGAGGGACCATTTAAAGTGCAAAGTAGGAATGAGAAATATTTCCGGGTACAAATACAAGGAAAATCGGCACGCATTTCCATTGATAGATTGAAGCCAGCCTATATGTTAATATCAAACGACCAGGACCGAATTGTACCGGAATCAGCCGACGGAACGTTGCCAAAGAAAGAGGTACCAGTGGAGAAGCCACGAGTATCTCGAACAGGAAGACTGATCAAACGTCCAGTGCGTTTTAATAGTAATGTAGAATATTCGTATAATTAATGGATAGAATAACCTAATAATTAAGCATTAGATTAAGATATTGTAAGACTTATTTTGAATTTTGTGTGGATTTCTCTTTATTATTGTTTATTACAGTAGTATAATCGCATGTAACGTAACTTAGTTACTGGTGGGGGAATGATGTAGCGGTGTTAAGTTGGCAGCGCTGCCCCCCGCTCGGTATGTTTTTGTTACCGGCACTGCCGCCAGAGTAGAAAAACACAGGACTAACCTAAAAGAGAGTGTCAATAAAGAAGCCTGTGCACTACGAAGTGATTTTGATTAGATAACCCATCCGGAACAAGTGTAAACACTTCCGTGTCAGTTTTACACTGCCGATACGACGAAAAGTATATTTTGATCACACGGCAAATAACAACAATTGACCTTGAGATAAAATCTATTTTTGACATCACCTATAACGCCCCACTGCACCCCTCATGACCTTGAACTGAAATTTGACACCTATGAGACCCCCATCCCCCTGGAACTATTTCTTCTTATCGGAAGACAACCACAAGACCCCCTCCCACCTTAAACGGAATTTTTCTACGTCTTGGAAATGAGGTTTTTTGTTGACGCAGCAAATCTGACGTTGCAATTCGTGACTATAGAAGGTTGGGGTTTTGCTAAAGTTTCAAGCATACTCAAAACCAAATTGACTATCACCGCAAGTGCATCCGTTCGTGAGATTGTATTGTGAAAAGTGAAATATGTATTCTCAAAGTTTCAAGGAGTTTTTTTGCAAAAGGAAACACCCAAGTTCTATCGAAGATGAGACACGCAGAAAAATAACAAAACATCAGGATGATGTAAAGTAAGTGTCCGAAACATATTCCATTTAAAGCTGGGATAAGGTATTTATTTGTTCTAATAACATACTTAAATGGCGTTTATTTGTTCTAGAATCAAACCCCAACAATCATGTCAAATTTTGGGTCGAAAATATCCGTTGACAGATTCTTGTACGAAGCATTTGGAAATTGGAATAAATATATTCGGCAACAAGTTTTATCCCCAACTCATATTATCAGACAACCGCAACAACCAGCTGGAGCTGAGCATAGTTACGTGGTCGCTGATTGTAGCTGAGGCAGACAACGTGCGCAGCTTCTTTGAAGATGCAGCAGATACACGTGACAATATTAACTTTAACGATGTAGGCGTTGAATTTGGAGTGCTATATGGTGAAAAAGTTGTTAAATTTTTCAACAAAGATATATATGTGTGTATGATGAAAAAAACGTTTGAGAAAATGATAATTTTAAATGATTGTATAATTGAAATGCATAATGCATTATACGATACACTGTATTCGGTGGAGCAAAAATTTAAAGAGTTTGTAACATTAGTTCGGGGATACGGGGATGTAAAAGTGCATGCGGAAGTTGTTCAGTATATTAAAGAGAGCCACATTTACGATCGAAATTCAATCATCGATGGCGAATTAATAGCTTTAGGCATTCATGCAATAATAACAGCGGCATCAACAGCATCTTAACAGAGAAAATTAATTGAATTATGTTACAAATTATACTTTAATAAATCATAGAATTATGTTACAAATTATAATGTATTGCATCATTTGCGACTTCTCTCTACCTATATAAACCCAAACATCCCAGGAAAAGTTTTACTTCCTATACGATAGTCGTACGATGTGCATATGCACATTTGATCTTCGAATTAGCACAAAAAGAATTCGCACTAGATTGGAAAATACTTTTGTCTGCGCGCGTTGCTGGAATATTGTTGGCCAAAGAGTTAGCCAAAGAAGAAAGTAATGGCACCGCGAAAAAGTAACAAGAAGAAGACGAAGTCGCGCAAACCTCCAGTTGCAAAACGTGGGGGATTTCTTCCAGCACTTGTACCTATTTTTGCGGGCCTTTCAGCTTTGGGCACGGTGGCTGGCGGTGCAGCAGGTATCGCCAAGGCAGTCAACGATGCGTCTGCAGCACGAAAAGCATTGGAGGAAATGAAACGGCACAATCGTGTTATGGAAGGGCATGGACTTTACCTTGCACCATATAAACGGGGAAAGGAATTAAAGAAAAAAAAAGAAGCGCTTCAGCAAATTGCAACGCTTTCACAGGGCGCAATGACAAATGTACAGTTATATAACTTTGCACGAAAGTTGAACTTTCCACATTTTCGAGGTGTTTTCATGCGTACAAATTTACCCTCGAAATCGTTCTTAAACGAATGCGGTATCGTGAATTTAGATAAATCGGAAGGTCCTGGCACACACTGGGTAGCTTACGTAAAGCGGGGTAATTGTGTTAAATATTTCGATTCTTTTGGAAATCTGAGACCGCCGACAGAGTTAATAAACTACTTCGGAAACCATGCAACGATTTTATACAATCACACGCAGTATCAAAAATTCAATACGAGTGTATGCGGACAACTCTGCTTGCATTTTTTAGTTGGAAATGTATAAAATAGTTTCGATGCACATAGTCTTCACAGTTGCAAAGATGTCGTTGACGTTTACGTTAAGCGGAAAAAATTCTGTGCTTAGCACTGATTACTTTCCACCTATAGACTTGAAGGATGACAATTACGAACTCGGACTCGCTGATTTTCAAGCTTTCAACACAATACCGAACGTTGACTTTACAAACAATAAATTTTACTTTGATGCCGATGGTGAGATCACGATACCGGATGGTTCGTACGAACTCGAAGCGCTAAATAAATACTTGCAAGAGAAAATAATGGACAAGACAAAAATCATTATATTTCGTGCAAATAACAGCACTTTGAAAAGTGAAATATTTAGTGATTACACAATTGATTTTACCAAACCAAATAATATAGGATCGCTTCTCGGGTTTTCTACATATCGAATATTACCACCGGGGCAATGGCACGAGTCGGATATACCCGTAAATATTATGAAAGTAAATGTGCTGAGGATCGAATGTAATATTACGACTGGTGCGTATAGCAACGGTCAATGTGTTCACACCATTCATGAGTTCTCACCGCGCGCGCCACCAGGATATAAAATTTCGGAAAGTCCTACGAACGACATTTATCTTCCAGTTATTGTGAGAGCCATTGATCACCTTAGTATACGCATTACCGATCAAAACGATAATCTCATAAATTTCCGTGGAGAAGAAGTGACAGTGAGGCTTCATATTAGGCGGTGTAAAAAATAACATGAATATAAACATAATAATCAATGGCCTGTTGAACGGCCCGCCGAACGGCTCGAACGGTCCGCTGAACGGCTCGAACGGCCCGTTGAACGGCTCGAACGGCATGCTGAACATTTTACGGCAGCTGCAGTAAGGATAATGATGTAAAAACGATAACAATTATACAATCATTCAGTAGAGGGAATATATCCAAATCGGACACATTGCAAGAGCACATCGTCAAACGCTCCAACGACGCGACCGTTTAATATACGTTATATATCCGTTCATTTAATCGCCTTTCAAGAGAACAAGCAGCACTTATGCTAAACATTACTAGAAATAATGCTGTTGTACACAGATACTAAAACTCAACCGATCAACAATCCGCCGAATGCATTATTGAGCACCCCGTTGAACGAGTTGCTAAAAGGATCGTTAGAAAATGGATGGAACCAGAACTTCAATCACAAACGCACAAATTGTACTTGCAGCAGCAGCAATTACCACGGTTGCAGGAATAATAATCATGTATTAAACGGTGATGACTCTTTACAATCATTTAGTAAGGACAATATTTCCACACTGAACACATCGCAAGATTTGAGCGACAAAAACACGCAATTTCTGCAATCGTTGGGTTTTGTGACTAAGAAACGAAAATGATGGACCCATTGAACATTGCCAGTTTACCGATTTCTGACGATCGAATTACAAAGATCGAATTACATAGTTACAGCCCATACGCCAACACAACATTCGGAAACAATGATGAAATACGAATTCCCATTCAACAACAAGATTTGTACACGTTTCCTAGTGAGAGTTACCTTTACGTCGAAGGAAAACTCATTCTCAACGATGAGAATGTTGCAGGAACTTCAGTTGGACTAGAAATGAATTGCGCAGCATTTATGTTTGATGAAATTCGATATGAATTAAACGGCGTGGAGATCGATCGTTGTAAAAACGTTGGAATAACAACTATGATAAAAAATGGAGTATCGTTGACAACGACAAAATCAAAAATGCTTGAAAACGCTGGTTGGATAGACATACCCAATGCAGGAGGCTACTTTGACTTTTGTGTTCCTCTAAATATGCTGCTCGGTTCCTGCAAAGATTACAAACGAATAGTGATTAATGCGCATCATGAATTGATTCTGATTCGATCGCGAGACGACAAAAATGCTGTTTATGGAACAGATGGTGCAAAATACACGCTGCAATTATACAAAGTACAGTGGAGGATGCCACATGTCACGCTCGAAGAAAGACACAAACTTTCATTGTTGCGTATCCTTGAAAACGGCCAAACGATAATTATGAGTTACCGTTCCTGGGACTTATACGAGTATCCAATGTTACAAGCAACCACTACACATACATGGAGCATTAAAGCAGCTACGCAATTAGAAAAACCGCGATATGTAATATTTGCATTACAAACGGATAAAAAATATAAGCTCAATAGACATATCACCAAATTTGATGACAGCAAACTCACCAATTTTCGATTGTATTTAAATTCGGAATCATATCCGTATGACAATTTGAATCTTGACTTTAATAAAAATAGATACTCTGTCCTTTACGACATGTATGCAAAATTCAGAAAGTCATATTACGGAGCAATGTGCAGTAATGGTGATGACGGAGCTCTATACGATAAGATACCCTTTTTCGGCTACGGCCCATTCGTTGTCATTGATTGCTCGCATCAGAACGAATCGATAAAAAGCGCCACAATCGATGTAAGAATCGATTTTGAGTGTAGTGAAAACGTTCCTGAAAATACTAGCGCTTACTGTTTGATCATTCACGATCGTATCGTGCAGTACAATCCACTGACCAATGTAGTGCGCAAACTCTCTTAAGTGAAAGAGGGTTTATATGATCATTCCGCAGCAAAAGCGGTCATTTTTCGCCACAAATTCAACTAATCAAAATGAATGTAGCAACATTCGTGGACATTCAAGGCTTCAAAAGCGATACGAAGGAGTTTTTCGTAAAGGAACTTGCCATCTTCCAGAATGGGAATCGTGTACAATGTTTCATCTTTGCGCCACCATTTGCTAAGAAAAAATTGTCGAAAGCTGAATTAAGACAAATAAAATGGTTGACGCAAAATCATCACGGTTTTGAGTGGGACGATGGTACCGTGCCGTATTCTCGCCTTCAAGAGTGTGCCGCTTCGTGTTTGAAAGATAGTATTCATGGATCCGTATACGTCAAGGGCATTGAGAAAGAAAAATGGCTGAAGAAACTTTATCCTTCAGTCAGTCCAATCAATATAGAGGTTTTGAACAAAGATGACGATCTACCAAATTTGCCAACCAAGAGCCAGCATATTCAGGATGGATGGATGGATAAACATATGGCATGCATCGCGCACAATGGGGCATGTGCTATGAGAAACGTATCAATATTAAAAGAATGGTGGTTAAAAAAAAGGAAGGAGGAAGATGAAGAGCTGTGCATGGAACATTATAACCGGCCGGGGGATGACACGCACATAGATGGACCTCCACCGAAAAAGAAAAATTGTTACATTTGTCTTAAAACACGAAACATCTAATATCATTTATTAATTTTGTTCATTACTGTAAAATAATAAAATCTATTTAGTAAAAATATACTTTATGCGTCTTAATGTTGTTTTACCTAGAACGATTGTATGTGTAACGTTTGTGTTTCATATTCCAATGTAGGAGATACAAAAGGAATGTTCTTCTATTTCAAAGACATGAGGGAGTAGGGCGAAATCCATGTTTACATGCAGACACGTGTCGATGTGCAATCTGGTACAGATAGAGAGAGCATCGTCGAGACAGACTTTTGGTCACGTTTAGCTTGGATGCCTCTTTGACGGCTTGCTGACGCGGTTAACATGCGGGGTAGGGTGAAATGTTTACAGGTAGACACGTGTCGAGTGCAATCTGATACAGATTGAGCGAGCATTGTCGAGACAGACTTTCGGTCACGTTGTTGCTTGGATGCGTATTTGATGGCTCGATCACGAATTACATTCCACGTGCCCGCCACCACCGCCCGCCGCCGCCACCGCCGCCGCGGAGAAAAGCGTTAATCGCGGTTAAAGCTCGTCTACGGCCGCGGTTAAAGCACGTTCACGACGCGGACAAGCAGCTTTTCCGCAACCTATAAAGAGGCTGAAACATTAAATATATGGTTATTATATAGACGATATGCGTTTCGCAAAGCAGCCCCTGTCTATCCTTATTCTCGATTTAGACGAGAGGACAACACGCGTGGACGATCGTCGACGACGACACGGACCCCTCTTGCCGAATCGAACTACGGTAAAACGAACGTTGTAATCAGTCTGATCGAGTGCCCAAACGATGTAAGATTCAATAACGTATATGTATACTCAAAATCATTGCAACAACCAAAGTACAAATATCTCGAACGAATTTTGACAAACGTTCCTGAAATCGGATACTTTTCATTTTCAAATAATGCCGAAGTCGTGCCACCGAACGAGGCGCTGCCCGATTCGGTGTTTATATTCGATGACGTTGCATGCGACAAGCAAGACGTGATAAGAGAATATTTCGCTATGGGTAGGCACTCGCGCGTGGACTGTTTTTATCTCTGTCAGACTTACGCGAGAATACCGAAACACCTAATTCGCGACAATACCAACCTTTTGATCGTGTTCAAACAAGATGGCACGAATCTACACCACATTTATAATGATCATGTAAATACAGACATGTCGTACGAAAACTTTTGTAAATTGTGCGCACAGTGTTGGGAACAGAAATATGGTTTCGTAATAATCGACAAGGACAGCTCGATGGAACATGGCCGTTACAGAAAAGGATTTAACGAATTTGCCGTTTTCTGAAACATTTAGTCCATCGATAGAACGCTTAGCGAGTAGACGTCTTCTCTTTGCAATGGATAATAGTAATATTAAAGAATCGAGTAAAGTTGCGAATGCTATAGCTAAAACAAGCGATGCTATACGCAAAAAACGCAGAGCTCTCAAATCGGAGAGCATCGACGAAGAGAGAGTCATTGAAAAACGATTGAGACCCGTGGTAGCACCGCTGGAACGAATTATCGAGAATATGTCAGCGGTATCGCCACATTCAGACACGATCGATATAAAATCCGAGTCGACATTCCCAACTTTGAATATTAAAGAACCGCAAAAATTGACGACAACTCCTTTTCTTAACCCTCAAAGCGCACAAACTGCAAGAGCATTTATTCCGAACCTGGTACATCTTCGAGTGAACAGACGGTGGATGTGGCGAAAGATCGTCCCGATTTTCATCGTGAAGAATCGATACATGCTGTTGAAACGTACGGCGACAGCGACGAGAATCTTAATGTTTCTATGCAGCGAATTTTGGACAACCCTAGCGAAAACATACGTAGCCATTTCACGGAAAATTTAGGGCCGTTGGCAGCTAAATACATTCAATTACTCTTTACCGATCGTGAGAAGAAAATAGATGATGTGTATGGAGTATACGTACAGCGCAACAAATTAATGCTTGGAAGTTCAGTTTTCGACATAAACAAAAACGACGATGTGATTATTAATGGGGTGAAGTACAGAGGAACAACTGGTTTGTACGAATTACTATTCATGAGAATGCCTGATGACACCTTGTTCAACGATGCTGATTTACACAAATACGCGGAAATATTAAAGTCGTCGAACGCTCATAGACGCAGCCATATCTCGTCAGGCCTTGTGAAAAGTAACAAGGGTTACAAGTATAAATATATCATTGCAAAATTGCTTAAGAACGAGCGACGTGGAGGTAATCTGATACCGTTCGATTTCGTGGCTAACGATAACGCGGTGGACTACGTGCACTGGAATGACCCAAACGAGCTCGTCGATAGATTACGTCTTCTCGTATTCTCGAAATCCGCAGGACATACGGGGCATGACAACGAGATCGTTTCTATAATCGAAGAACTTCGAGAAGCCGGGTTGATTATAAATTGACACGTTCGTAAAGCATGATGTTAGTTTACAAACATGAAGAAGGTGAAGAGCAATCATATCACGGACGAGAAGATACAGCTGGTCAACGAGTTGCATGCGCCAGCGAGACGTAATTTTAGACGTAGACGAGTCATTGTACGGGGTTACGATGATCTCTGGCAAGCGGATCTCGTAGAGATGCGACAGTATGCGCGAATCAACAATGGCCACAATTACATACTCACTGTCATCGATGTCTTATCTAAATACGCTTGGGCCGTAGCAGTGAAAGCAAAAAATGGAAAAAACGTTACGGATGCATTTTTAAACGTTTTGAATGATGGAAGAAAACCAAAAAATCTTCAAACGGATAAGGGAAAGGAATTTTATAATGCAGAATTCCGAAATCTTATGAAAGAATACGATATAAATCATTACTCTACGCACAGTGTAATGAAAGCATCGATAATAGAACGTTGGAATAGGACGTTGAAAAACGAAATGTGGAAAAAGTTCACGCTTAATGGAAGCTATGCGTGGACAACCGTCTTACCGACGCTGGTCTCAGATTATAACAGTAGAAGGCATCGTACGATTAGAATGCGTCCCGTCGACGTAACACCGGAACACGCGGACAAACTTTTATCGTCCGTATATTTTAACATAAAGATTGCAGCTCCGGCCAAGTACAAGGTCGGTGATCACGTGCGAGTTAGTAAATACAAAACCTTATTCGCAAAGGGTTATACACCGAATTGGACAACTGAAATTTTCACAATGATTAAAATTCAACGAACAAATCCTGTAACGTATCTCTTGCAAGATATGCAAAAACAACCGTTGGTTGGCGGGTTCTACGAATATGAGCTACAAAAAGTAAAAAATCACGATGTATACTTAGTGGAGAAGGTTCTACAACGAAAGGGAAATAAAGTTTTCGTCAAATGGTTGGGGTTTGATTCTACGCACAATTCATGGATAGGAGCGAATAATACTTTGTAATCTATATTTAACAATGTTTGTAATTATACAGATTAGATGAATAAATAATTTTTCGGCTTTATTCTGTGTTTACTTTTATTACAGGGAATGTTATTTTATAAATGAAGGAGGTTGGTCTAAGAATAAATTATATTGATAATTTTGAATACTTTTTAATACATAATACAATAATACATAATACAATAATACATAATACAATAATACATAATACAATAATACATAATACAATAATACATAATACAATAATACATAATACAATAATACATAATACAATAATACATAATACAATAATATATAATACAATAATACATAATACAATAATACATAATACAATAATACATAATACAATAATACATAATACAATAATACAATAATACGAAGTATGGGGAAGGGTGAGGTAAAGAATCAATTACACTAATAATGGTTATATAATTGTATATGTATTATAAACTATGAATATGTATATGTGCTATAAACTAGTTGTATATGTATTATAAATTAAAAGTATAAACTATGAATATATGTGTTATAAACTAAGAGGAATCGCTACCACCAGTCCGGCTATAACAGATAAAATACACATTAATACACAGTAACATCTAATAAATCAAAAATAAAAACGGATTGGCAACTTACATCGATTTCCTCCCCAAACAAATATCTGAGGTCGAATAAATCGACCTCAGTCCACATTGCCGCCCAACGAGATTTATACTCGCGGCGCCACTCTTGCCGCTTCTTGCACTTTGCGTGCAGCGTCGCGACCTCCTCCAACCGCATTAACTTAAATCGCGGCATGATTATTACTGTTAGGACGAAAAACAACTAGTTAAAAATAAATAAAATTTATACACTAAGGGTAACTGTTGAAGACTACTTACGATTATGTTTAACGATGGCCATGAAGGCGAGATTGAGGGCGAGGGTGGTGGTGGTGGGTGGTGGGGGGGTATCATATTTCTGCTGAGGGTGTCAAATTTATGCTGAGTCAGCAAAAAAAATGCTGACGCAAGTGAATTAGAACCGGCCTAGCCCCTCTACTTACATCTTTCGGTGTAAATTTTTATTCCTTTTGCATTTGTATGGACGCAATCGCTTACAATTTACAATTTGCAATTTACAATTTGCAATCTATGGGTTCAAAAGTGTTCGAGATTGTAAGGAGGTCTTGAGCTTGCGATTGAGAACCGGTTCGGAATGTAGGATCGGCAGTGAAACGGCAATTGAAAATGAATGCACTTGAGATTGCACAAAACAAACAATGTATATTTACAGGCACAAATACACTATGTACAGTATTTACAATAAATTGTGCGTTGCACGAATTTATGATGATCGTAGATCGTGAAGATTAAAACCACGTGTTGATTCAACACGTGGTCACCACGAAATTCTACTAATTTCGTGGATTTGCACGAACTAGATTAACCGCGAGTTCGCGTTGGCCGTCGGCACAGAATTCGCGTTGCGATGCTGAGTTCTTTAGAATCGAAATTCGTTAATTGCACTAGAAATTTTTGGAATCAGTCCTGCACGTGTTTACCGTAACGATACAAAACCGTAATGGCCGAACCACCGGCTTCGTCATAGCAAGAGCCGTTGGCTTCTTCCCGGTGACGTCAAGCTCGGTGATTGGTCAGCCTGACCGGCATCCAAGGTGGCTGCCGGTTGCGCTGAAGAGTTCTGCCGCGGTTCGTGTGGCGACGGTTGAAATTAACGCATTTTCGAACACTATGACTTATAACCGTATAATCTATAATTGATAAAGTAGGGCGGATTGAGCCAATAAGGCCTACGGTTATATTTAGTTGGAATATAACTCATTTTCTGTATTTATTATTTCACATTATATTACATTTCATTACATTACATTACATTATGTCGGCTATGTATGTCGGTTATGTTGGTTACGTATGTTGCGCGTTACACACTTTCTGTAGTTTCCAATTTGTGTATATCCTTAGCTGTTTTACCTGCATTCAGTTTACGTACATTCATTCATTTATTATTCATTCATTCCTTCATTTTGATGTTGATTGATTAAAGCTTGTAACCGTGCTCTTACTCAGGAGCACGTTTTCGTGAGGGAAAGAAGGGAAATAAAATAAAGAGGATACGCCCAGATTAATAGAGAGGAAAATTCACAATGGTTTATTCGTAATTTCTTGTCGTGACCGGAGTCACGTACATGTCGTCGCGGGTTTTCCTACTCGCGCTATCTAATAGGACATGGAGAGCAAAAAAGAATATTTAGCGGCACGGTTGACCTTTGACTCGAGCGTACGACCGGTACATGCGCAGGGCGCGGAGCGCACGGCTCAGTCACACACACACACACACACACACACACACACACACACACACACACACACGCACGCTTTCGAGACGGGAAACCTGCCGTCGAGTTCTTTCTTTAATCTTAAGAGATCTATTTGAATATGGGCACCGACTCCCTCACACGTCGCATGGCTCGCGTGGGTAGATTCTGTTTCCTTCCGAACTCCTAGGACTTCGGTAGATAGGAGAATCTAGCACCGGTCGCTCATGGGCGCGGAAGTAATCTCGGAAGCAAGACCAACGCACGATGCTTCGTAGCGGCTGGTCGGCTTGCGGTAAGTGCGAGCGTTCGATAAAATTTACAAGAGTTGAAGATGCGTCTGTTCGCATTCGAGTCTCGACGACAAGTCCTCGTTCCGCGGATCGGCAGGCACCTCGCTCGGTGCTCCCGGCAGCGAAGGGGATCTTACGCGTGCGCTCTCGCATCTTGGAACGGTGGAAGGGTGGCGCCTTAGGCCCCTACATTATGTGCTGATCGATGGGACATTGATCAGTTACAAGCTATACATTGATCTGATTCGATTTTTCTTGATATATTGATTCATTTCTGCTTCATATTTCATTTCTGCTAGCTGCCTGTTACCATGATTTATTCTAGTTTCATTGATTTATTATTTTATTTTACTAACTAATATTATTTGACCGAGAGTTGTTTTTATTGGGCTCACGGGACTTTCCTGATCGCATGCGTTGTTGACGTTGTTTGACTTTACTGGTTGATTTTGTCTAAGTTAAATGTTCTATTCTATTTATTTATTCGGCCCTTCGTTCTGTGGCGATTCCTGACTCCGTTGATTCTGTTGTTCTGTTGTTCTGTTGTTTTGTATAATCTGTTTTCTGCGGCGCGATATGTGGTAATACAGTGTGTCCTGCAATCTGCGCAATCTGTGGATCTTATTCGGGTTGATTCATTTGATTTCATTTTATTTTTCCTCATTGTTTATAATTTGTAATTTATATGTAATTTATATTTATTTCATTCCACCCTATTACAAACGTATGATTCATATTTATATATAATAAATAACCGTAGTATTGATTTTACTAACTGATTTATCCTCCATCTTGATCTGTCTGGAAGCTTGATTTGATGTTCGTGTGTTTTATACCTTCGTGAAAGTACTGTATATCAGACTTATGTTTGATGATAAGTTTGATGGTAAGTATGGATTCCTAGGATTGCGCGGCTGCACGATGGATGGTTTTGCAGTCGATAACTGTGTGTATTGGGTAACTGGCGCGCGGTAGGTAATTGCTGCGCGGCAGATAATTGGTCTGTGGATAACCGTTACGGAACCGTTACGGAGCGAGCGGCCGAGTATTATGTGGTGGATGGAATATTTGCGGTTGGTAATATCTCTGGTGCTGCGGTTGGTTACCGACTAGGGATAGCTTTACGGCTTATCTTCGGGCAGTATTGCATGCTTTATTTCTTACGATGCGTTTTGCTATCGTTATCTTTCGTAGGTACCTTACTTCTGGTTTCCATCGCGGTGATTTATTGAAAGTTGTTGAAGTATTTTCGCTTTTATTTCCGCTTTTCGCTTTTGAACGTTTATATATTCTGTATAATTAGTTGATTAATTTGATGATTTGGTGGTTAATTTGATGGTCGATAATCATTATGGTATGGACTAGGGAATTCGAACACTAGGTATCTATGTTCTTTATGGTTTATGGTCGCGCTCTTTATTTTACTTCGCCCGGTTTCCTATCTTAGTTGACGTTGACATGGTCATCGTTCATCTATGATGTGATGTGATACGAAATGTTCAGTGATAAGTGTCAAGTGAACTGAATTAATTAATTAATTGAATTGAATTTATTGAAATTATTGAATTTTGAATTTTCTAATTTAAATTTTGTATTTATTCGTGCGGATGTGATTGCTGTGACAGTGCGCGTACTAATGTGCTACGCTCGGAGGTATTGTATTGTAGTGTAATTGCAGTGTATTTGTTAATGTGGTATCATTAGCTCCGTTCTGTGCATTTTATGCATTCGGTGCATTTATATTACTTACTATTATATATTATATATTATATGCTGTATTATATTGTATTATATTATGTTATATTGTATTATATTATGTTATATTGTATTATGTTATAATATTGTATTATAGTATTGTTATTGTATTGTATTATACCATGATCATATTGTATTATTTTATTTATGTTATTAATGTTATTACATCCAAACTACGTTCAATCTACGTTCAATTGCGTTCAGCCTGCGTTCAATCTGTGACCACTTTAGGCATTGAATATATTATATGTTATATTATAATATTATTATTTTAGACCTTGGATTGTGTCCAATCATTCAGCTATATTAGTTAGCTATGTTTGGCTATACTTAACCAGTATTCTGTATTAAATTGTATTGTATAGCATTATTATTATATAACTTCCTAACTTTCTATTCCACTATATTATTATAATTGAGTACGTAAATGTACAGAGTAATTAACAATGGCATATGGCATATCGAATTGCATTGAATTAAATTACTTGATACAGATTATTAATACGTGTCTGCTTTATTTTACCTGCTGTGATTATAGCTGTGGTTATATCTGTGATGATTATATATGCGATTATATTTGCGGTTATATTTATTTCACTTAGTTTAATGGGTCTTGTATTATGGAATTTAGAAGAGTCTATCTGGATTGGATGGATTAATGAGTTTATATCATACGCGTATATTGCGTTTATAATCCCTTTGCATATTTTAAGGGTGGGTTTGATTCTGATTCTGGTTTCTTGTTTCTTAGTTCTTAGCTCCTTAGTTCCTCTTGTAGTATCATGCATTGTTTCTAAGCTTTCGGGGGTTGTTTGGGCTCCCAGGCATTGTCAATTAATTGTAGACTATAAGATGTATCATATATCCTTTAGCAATTTAGATATGAATGACGTGTAACGACATTGGTTTATTGTTCGCCGTTCACTACTCACTATCCTTATTCTTTTCTTATTTTTATTCTTGGTCACTTGAAATGTTTCAGTGACTTCTTCTTCAATTGAGTGTTACGTTTTACGTTCCATGTTCCTATAATATTATTCACTGCTCTTTTGTAGCTCTTCGTACACTCCTCAGGATAATGTTTTGCATACTATGTTTAATTCAATTCTAGTGCAGTTGTGACAGTTGTGAATCTGTGTATTTTGAATACTTACGGTACTTTATGCAATCTTTTGTACATTAATTACCCTTTCTTAATTACAATTCTGATTCTGATTTTGATTTTGATTTGGAAAGTGTTAGTTCAGTATTGGTTAATACGGCTGGTGCTCAGGGAGGCATACGCTGCAGCAGTCCTTCCTGCATGATACAATGCCTTTATGGTTTTCTATAGATACATATATGCGTTATGGTTCCTTAAATTCTTTGAATTTCTTGACCGTGGATCTCATATGACTTTCTTATAGGAGTGTCTGTCTTGGTTTAGCACCTATATGCCTTTTCTATTAATTGGTATTAAAGGGAGTTTAATGGAACTGCATCATTAAAACTGACTATGGTATGAGGAGTTTAATTAATTATCTACATCGGTATACTTATTAAATTGATTATATTTAGAGTGTTTTCGTTACATATTATATATACACATATGTTCATAGTAATTTTGATCTATTGTAGTGTAGTTTAGTTTTCTTGTACCTTTATATTATGATTTAGCAGTAATATGGTTGTATGTGGGGTTTATTATTGATTAGTTTTCACCACGCGCTGTATTGCATCGACTTACCTGTATCAGTATCAATATTAATACCATACTTATCGGAGCGGTATTATAATCCAGTAACAATCTAATCTACTCAATTTATAACTATTTGAATTGTTTGATCTGCCTTATGGTTTATGCGGATTTAGGTCTCATGTGCTCCCCATATTATATCAGATGGGTATTCTCTTCTCCTGTTATCTGTTAATTACACTCTACCTCCACTTCCATTGGCTGGCGTTAGGGCTTCCTGCAAATAAACTAGGATTATGTTATATTTTACATTTAAGACTATGGTTAATTTCTGATGTTAACAGTTCTGTCTCTTCCAATTATTCTCATTATGAGGTATATGTTGCTACTTATCTTTATTGATGATTTGCTCGCAATAATTTCTAATTGTTTTTTATTGCCTTCATTTGATCATTGATTGTACTCCATCATGTTCGCTTGCCAACCACGTTGAGGTTGTGGTCGCGTAAATGTTCCTGCAAGTAAATTTAAGTAACTTAATAGTTTCAATGAATGGTTTCAATTATTAGTATTACATTACGCTCACCTATTTATTTTCTTCCCAGCTTA
Organism: Osmia bicornis bicornis; assembly: GCF_907164935.1. NCBI lineage: Eukaryota > Metazoa > Arthropoda > Insecta > Hymenoptera > Megachilidae > Osmia > Osmia bicornis. The sequence continues at coordinate 11,626,751 of NC_060221.1, forward strand.
CTTTCTGGTTATACCCCATATTCTATATTTTATACTGTACCTTATTTACCTTTACCTCTGATAATAATTAGTAGCATTCTATGTTATGTTATGTTTGCTTCTCTTCTCTCATGGCTGGCTTGCTATTTGCTATCTGTCTGGCGACTTTATTTTACTTTACGGTTCACATCCTTGGTTTATTTCATCTCAAATTTATGCTTTATCTTGAGTTTAATTTTATGTGATTATATTGTGCGCTAGTGTTGAATGTTAAATATTCCTCTTCTGCTATTTGGCTGCTCGGCTGTATGTATGTATGTTTGACGTTTTAGGTTTTGGAGGTATTGTTGTTCATTTGCTTATGTCCAGTTCACATATGCTTGCTTGCCTGCTTGCGTGCAATACTACTTATGTTTACTTCACAGTTTCTCACGTTCTCATATTGCTTACTATTTCTTTTACTGTTAACTATTCATTAACTGCTCTATTGCATTAGATGCATTAGATGCATATATATATTTATTTCCCGTTGTATTTGTGATTTGATTTAACCAGTTTTAGTATGTTTAGTATATTTAGTATGCTTATTATGACAGCTGTTATTGAATGTATGGGCTCCTCTATTCTATTCATGGGCTTCATGTGCTTATTAATTCCAATTCATTATTCATTATTTATTTATTCATTCACTCATTCATTTATTCATTTATTTATTCATTTATTCTTTACTCATTATTTATTCATTATTTATCGTTGCATATTTGGGGCATTCGAAGCGCTACTCGAAGCGCTATGCTTGTCATGAGCGTGTGTATGTGTATAAAGTATGTATGGGACAGGTCATCGTGGATTGCAGCCTACCAAGATGTGGCACAGTCAACCGGGGAAAGGACTCGTCCCGGGCCCTGGCTGTGCTGAAGAGCAAGCCCTGCTAAAACAGGTGAACACATGGCACGACCACCCGTTGAGCAGGAGCTCCGGTTCCTGCTCATGGCCGAAGAAAAATGGCCTGTGCTCGTGGAAGGTCAGGTGGGCGTGCTGACGTCTAGGATAGGCCACATCATCATTATCAACCAACCATGGTGGACGAAGATGGACACGGTCAGCCGTGGAGATACGATGTCCCGGTTCCTGGCCGTGTCGAAGAGCAAGCTCCTGCCCTGGCAGGTGAACACATGGCGCGACCACACGGAATGGGCTTACTTCGGTTTCTGGTCGTGGCCGAAGAAAAATCCTGTGCCTTACCGTACAGGTTGAAAATGTCCTACCGCTGGATCGGAGGTGCAACGACGTGGATCCGCAGATGCCCCATGTGCCTAGCGCATGGCGTTTTTGCGGGCGACCGCAATAACGCGAAATGCGTTAAAGTGCCGAAGCGTCGTTGTGGCTATACGCTGGTATTCCTTTATGAATTCTAACGAGTGAAAAGGTGCCGGCGGCCCACGTTAGGGGAGAGGTTTTAGTGGGCAGTATGTCCAACCTCGGGAGTGCCAACTCTGGGCTGCCCGTCTAGGTCGCCCCTTCAGAGCTGTGGCCTACTCTTGGGCTAAACTCAACCCTTAAGTGTTGGGTTGCCAGGTTGCCTCTTTGGGTTTGCCCTCACCTCACGGGGGCCAGGCTGCCCTTTCAGGACGGACATGAGTCCCACACTGCCCGGGTCCCCTCTAGCCGAATAGACGAAAAGGGAAACCAACCCGCGCGTGCGTAAACGCATTTCCTCTTCCAACTGAACCAAAAAAAAAGAAAAAAAAAAGGTTTCAGGGCGACCCACGGACCTGGCCAAGTGTACTGGCTGGGCGGGGAGGTGATACCCCGACGTGGCGCGTCCCCAGGTGGCGGATAGGGGAATGCTCGCCATGCACTTTTCGGAGTGCAAGGAGGGTAGGAGTGAAATAAAATAGCTCCCGCGGACCAAACACCAAGGGAAGGAAAACCCATCAAAACCTCCCCTGTGACTGGGGGATAGAATACAGACACGGTAACCCCTGCCTGTCGTACAAGGCGACTGAAAGGGGGACGTTTGCTGCTGTCGAAGTAGCCTCGCAGATGACCCGGGGCGATGCCGGTGGGATCTACGGATCCTGGCAGGGCCTCCCTTGCCGCTAATGCCTGGGTCGGAGTGGCGAAAAGGTGGCTGCAGCGTCGTTCAGTTCTCCAGGGGCCAGGCTGCGTGGCGGTCGGGTGCGGGTAGCGAACCCGGAGTGCCCAAGTAATTACACCGTAACCCAGTGGTCACGATTCGCTGGAACGGGGGGCTTGCCTTCATTGGCCGGCCCGCGAGGATGACAACCGCTATAAAAAATCTCTAGCCCCAAGCTGCGGTACGCGGGGATGAGGGCGCCCCTGGAGTCAGCGTCAGGGGTGGCTGATGGCTGCATCAGTCTCCAGCGGTCAACCC